>NW_006913585.1:240807-268309 GCF_000464535.1 Endocarpon pusillum Z07020
GTCGCCCGCCTCGACACCTGGCGCAAGAAGGCCTCATCCCTCTACCTCGATGCCTGGAAAGACCCCTCCTCCTACCTTCTCGACGTGCAATACACCTCCCGCACCTCCAATCCACAAGGCAGCAGCGGCGGTGGCAATGCGGCCAACCGGCCCGTCAGCGGCAGCGCCATCGACAGCGCCACCATTGTCAAGGCCCTCTCCAGCAAAGACCGCGACAAGATCAAGGAGAAATTCAAGGCTTTCAACTCCAGTTTCGACGAGATGGTCGCGAGGCACAAGAGTCTGTACATGGAGAGGGAGGTGCGCAGCGCGCTGAGCAGGGAGGTTCAGGCCCTGATCGAGCCGCTGTATGCTCGGTTCTGGGATCGGTATCATGAGGTAGATAAGGGGAAGGGGAAGACGGTCAAGTATAGTAAGGCGGATCTGGCGACGTTATTGATTGGGTTGGCTTAGCGTGGGGTGGGTTGGAGCGGGATGGGATGCAATTGGGGAAATCAGGGTATATCTTTCTGATCCCGTCTGTCTGTCTGTTGGTAGCATTTCCAAAGCCGTGGCGTCATGTGTTGTCTCGATTCTTCTACGATTGAGCCATCCAGTAAGGAACCGGTCAAATAGAGTTCAACGATTGTAGGTTGTATCTTTCCTACTCAGAACGGCCCTTCCATCCCGTCCATTGTGCCTCGGGAATACATTGCGGATACCTCTCGCGTGGAGCGCAAGTACTACCATACTTCCCTCTCTCACTGACTTCCCACCATTTACACACTCTCTGTCTGGAGCTATGGAAGGACTGCGAGATGTACGGATAAGTTAGACTAAATCAGGTAGAGCCCTTCGGATCTGCTCGTGAACCCAACGTTCAGAATATGGCGAAGCTCAGATGAGGCAAGCAGATATATATGTGTTTATATCATTGAATCCTGATCCCGTGATAAACAGAGCTGGGACACATCTTTATCACTACTAACAAGAAAACATCAGAGTTTCTCAGCGCCTCGCTATGCTATAAAGCCCTTCAAATAAGCCAAATGGGATGAACCCCGACTGTAGTGACGGGCCAGAGATCTACTAGCAGCAGCTGCAGCAGCAGCAGCAATCACTGATTCCCATCCCCTTACCACAATAACCAAACCAGCCTTATTCTTCGCCACCTCCCCTCCCCTTAAACCCAGGAAAGACTTCGATCAAGGCCTCCGCCTCCTCGGGCGTGACCGCCTCTTCCAACATTTCATGCGCCATGGCGACCGTCTCATCGGTGATGCCACTCTCGAGATGCAATCCCTCACTAAACGCCAACCTGGTGAGCACGACACGGTGTTTCTGCACGCCGCCGCTGATCGCTGTTAGCTTTTCGTGCAGATTGATGTCTTTGCCGTGGAGCTCGAGGAGGCGGTAGAGTAATAAGGTGGCGCGGTTGATGAGGGATGAGAGGAGAGAATGGAGGGGCGATGCGGGTTCGATGGGGGCGTAGAGGGCATCGAGGGTGTCGTAGATGAAGCGCACCAGGCGGCCGATGATGGAAGGGTGGGTTGCTAGGAGGAGGGAGCCGTGATGGGAAGGGTCATTGTGGGGGTGCGGTGAGGAGAAGGCAAGTGTAGAGAGGAGGGAGAGCGCTTCCATTCGAAGTTGGTAGGTGGCGTGTTTGGTCGGGTGGGGGGCGCCTTCGTCGACTCGCGGCGTTTCCCAGAGGAGGTAAGCGACTCGGTCGACGAGGTAGCGTTCGTTTTTTTGCTGGTCTGTTTCGTTGGACTTGATGGTGCCGAAGGTGGTGGGCGTTATGCTTGTGGCAAGTAGGTTGAGGGTGAGGGTGAGGTCGGTAATGGGTTGGGCGACGTTGAGCATCATCAGGATGGAGTTGGAGTCAATTGTTCGCCACAAATCTTCCATGAGCTTGGGTTTACGGACGCAGGAGCAGGCGATTGTATAGAGCATGTCCAGGGTTTCAGTACCATCTACTTCATCGTTGAGCTCGGACTTGGGCGTCTCCTTGGACTGACCAAAGTTCTGGGATGATACAGGAGAATTGTTGAATCGTACGGTGCCATTGACATCCGTGGATGACTGAAGGACAGGGACGATTTTTTGGATAACGCCTGAATTCATGACAGAGCTTTCGAGAGCAAGGATAAACTGCACAACCTCTATCAAAGCTGCAATGGGCATGTAGTACTTTTCTTTCAGAGCCTGTGCCCAGAGAGCGATAATGATTTTGGTAAATCCAGATGGCAATGTTTCACCAGACAATGATGCAGACTCTTCCAACACAACCGATGTGAACGACTTCTTCGTATCCGAGGGGAAGGCATACTGAGAGAATACTTCCAGTATTCTATCTTTTGTTGGAGCCAGACGGTGATTCAGCATACGTTGCATAAACTGCAAGCTTTGATTGACTCGAGTGTCCTTTCGAATGACAAGCGCCTTTTCCGTTCTTTTGACAGGCTCTTCTGGCTGGCCATCCACCTTCTTCGCTTGTGTGGTGGATAAATCATGAAATGTAAGAGCTGGTACCGGGCTCGCATCAGGCACTTTGCGCTTCCTCTTGCCCGCATTAGTCGGTGTTCCAGGCTTGGACTTCCTACCAGACTTGACAGGAGAGACAATCGCAATATCTTGATCGTCAAACCCGTCCCTAAGTGGTAGTTGCCGTGTCTTTTTGGGAGTTGTGACTCCTTCCGTACTATCGCCTTTGGCTAGGCGGGCTTCCTTGTCTCTTAAGTTCTTCTGAAGCGCTTTAATCTTCTCCAGTTCTTCCTTCAGTTCATGCTGTAAGAATTGGTTGTCATTGGAAATCTTCTCACTCCGCTTATTTGTAGCTTCGATATCTCGCTTGTGTTTCTCGGCTTCTTCCTGTATAGACTTTTTGAGAGCGACCAATTGTCTATCAAACCCTGTACTATCTTTGGCTTGATTTGCTCGAATGATTGAGATCTCTCCCATTTGTGTCATGACAGTCGACTTTGCTGTCTGAAGTTCCTTTGTTAGGTCGTCTCGCTCGCGGAGTAACTCAGCAATCTGTGACCGAAGTGCCTCCTCTCGCTCCGAGTCATGCTGCTGCTTTGACTGTTGGTCATTGACGGAGTTCAGCGCAGCTGTGCGGTCCACATCCATATCGAGATTGTGCTCATTCAACTCATGTTCTTCAAAATTTCGCGTGTAAGGCTGTTCATACGCGATAGCTGCTTGCTTGGAAGGTCGGCTTGCTTCTCCATACCGTTGCTGCCGCCATTGCTCTCTCTCTGTGACATTCCCTCCTGCATTCTGATGAAAGTAGACCTCCCTCTCCTCGACTGGAGTTGGTATGTCGTTATCTTCGTAGACACTAGTATCGGTTGGTTGAACATATGGCTGTCTTTGTGCATATTGCTGCTGTGGAAATTGATGGTTGATGGGCAGCTGAAAGGGTTGTCTGGCGGGTTTTGGAGGTGCTACATTTCGATAGACTACGTTTCCGAGGTAGCTGTTCGGTCCCACAGCTGTCTGCTGCTTGGTGTCATCGATTTGTGGATGCTGAGTCGATTGAATTGCGTTCTGTTCGAGTTCGTCCCAGGCATTGTCAGGTAAATCGTCGAAATCGTCCGCGAAGAAGTTGTCCTCTTCTTCGTTGTCGTCCATGCCATTCATAATATACCTCCATGGAAGGCAATGTATCCTCCTCGCTGCGCGTCCCTCATTCACTATCAGTAGATATTTACTCAACCAGCGGTTGACCGTTTCCAGGGTACTTACGGAGTGTGTAATTAGGCGTGGGCGGGAGCGGCACCTAAAACCTCCGCTCCGCACTCTTAGTTACATAGCTATTACTACGTAGTTTAGTTATGACTTTGTCCCACGCAGCCTGACGTCGTAGCTCCACCAGCCAAGACGATTGCAAAGCCAGCGCAAATCAACTTACATTGTTGCACTCAGGATTCTCCTTCACCTCTGCTGCTTCTGCCTTCTATGCAGACGAAGGAAGGCTTCTGTCGATTCTGCTGATCCAAGCCATTGGTCCTCATCGTTGGCAGTGGAGAGTACTCCAACACCTCTCGCAGATTGGCGAATCTTTCGACACGTGCATTCTAAGCTCGACGTCTAAACTCGCAGACCAACTACAGAGGCTCAAAGTCTCCTAGAAGCAAAAATTTACACTTAGAGGCATCCTGGAGCTACTAAGAATCTTTTCGAGTCGAGACAATCATGGCAAAGCCAAGAGGCGTCCAGTTTCAACATAGAGGCAATAACGGACACCGAGAGCACCGACGACCAAGTATTTCTGACGCAAGTGAGAGCTTGTCAGAACCCGGGAGTCCCACAAGAAATGGCACAATAAAGAAGGCAGAGACTATAGTCGAGGAGAAGCCACTGGCGTCAGACTACGAGAAAAAGAAGCAGACCTTCATCACACGCACGATATGGACATTGGTTATGATAGCATTCTTCTTCGCATCCATGTTCGCAGGCCATATATATATCATCGCGATCGTCACTGCCGTACAAATCATCTCATTCAAAGAAGTCATCGCCATTTCCTCTGTACCCACCAAAGCAAAGAATCTCCCCCTCACCAAGTCCCTAAACTGGTATTTCCTTGCAACGACAATGTACTTCCTCTACGGCGAAAGCGTCATCTACTACTTCAAACACATCGTCCTGGTAGATAAAGTCCTACTCCCCTTCGCAACCCACCACCGCTTCATTAGCTTTATGCTCTATGTCATGGGCTTCGTCTCCTTCGTCGGCTCCCTGAAAAAGGGCCACTACAGATTCCAATTCTCCCAGTTCGGCTGGACGCACATGGCCCTCTATCTGATCGTCGTCCAAGCCCACTTCATCATGAACAACATTTTCGAGGGGATGATCTGGTTTTTCTTACCTGTGAGCCTCGTCATCACGAATGACATCTTCGCATACATCTGTGGCATCACTTTTGGCCGCACACAGCTCATCAAGCTTTCCCCTAAGAAAACCGTAGAAGGTTTCGTGGGTGCATGGATCTGCACCATCATCTTCGGCTTCTTCATGACCAATATCCTCATGCGATATAAATACTTCATCTGCCCCGTCAACGACCTCGGCGCGAATCTCTGGACGGGATTGGAATGCACGCCCAACCCGGTCTTTACACCGTATCCATACCAGCTCCCGGCCTGGACACACATCAGTTACACCTTCTGGATCGCGCCCATGCAATTCCACATCATGGTCTTCGCCACGTTCGCTTCCCTCATCGCACCCTTCGGCGGCTTCTTCGCCTCAGGCCTCAAACGCACATTCAAGATCAAAGATTTCGGAGACAGCATTCCCGGACACGGCGGCATCACCGACAGGATGGATTGCCAATTCATCATGGGCTTCTTTGCCTTTATGTACTACCAGAGTTTTATCGCCGTGTACAAGGCCACAGTGGGGAGCGTGATTGAGAGCGCGATCAACGGGTTGACCGTGGAAGAGCAGGTCGAGGTGGTGAGAGGGCTGGGCAAGTATCTGTATAATCAGGGAGTTATAAGTGCAAAGGTGAGTTTTCCATTTCTCTCCTTGTCGGACCCACGTGGGGTGTTGCAAGTGTACCAAAATTGCTAATAGTGTTCCTTGGTGTAGATCTTGGATTGCCTGTCGGCAGAGCTAGGAAAGAAAAGATGATGTTGCTTTCTTACTTCCCGTTCGTTGATGTCCGGTTGGATCGGACATACCGAGCCCAGCCTCAGATTTGTCAGTCGCTTCTGTTCCAGATATCTTTTCATCATTGTCTTAACATATGGTTGGCATGGTGTCATGACTTGGCAGATTTTACGGGGGAAAAAACTTACATGCGACCGGCGACGGTGTTCGGAATGGAGTCGTCTTTTCCCATTAACATCATATGAGCATTATTGATGACATGTCCGAGCAGACAGGCAGCTGACTACTAGCTGCGGCCATAGGTGTGTGGTGCGGTCCCAAGTGGTGGCAGGTGTCATGATTCAGGTCGATGATTGAAGTAGCAATAAGAGAAAGGGTGGAAGTTCCATGTATGTTCCAGATGACTCGGTTCTCATTTGGTAATTGAAGGGAATGGAGGAGGGTTTTATTATCTCTGCTCCCTCTCTCTGCTATGAGGGAGGGGCTACGACTGCGCCGCCAGTAGCCGGCTAACTGCTACATTAAAAGTAATCTCGCTGATCGTCTTCCGTCATTATACTGCGCTCCAATATAAGTACAAACACGGTTGGCGGCTTCCCAACCAAGACTTTGTCCAACAGGAATGCATAAACAAAAGAAAACTGGTTGCCACAGCTGATATAGGTGTGTGCGCGCCAGACCAATAGATCAATTAGTCACCCTCCTTGGCCGTCAGAGTAGTCCTTCCAGTGTCAAAGCTCATCCTCGGGCTGCAATCCACTACGCTGCTGTCCGGCGTCGTGTCAACGCCGTACCCATCCCCGTCTTCGCTCATACTATGGGTATGGCCAGACCCGAATGTAGCTGTATACATGAACCCGTCCACGACATCAATGTCGCTGTCGAGCTCTTGTTCGTAGCTGGGTGGTGGTAGGCTGGGTGTTGATTCGGAGGAGGAGGAGGAGGCGGAGGTGGAGCGGCGGTGTCCGGCGAAGGAGTAAGAATGCGGATTGATTGTTTTGAAGACCGGGTGTGTTGTCGATGATGATTGGCTGGAGGGTGTTGCTTCGTGTTCAGTCGTTGTCTGTCGCGATTGCTGATGTTGAGGAAAGTTGGCTTGGTGATAGAGTTGTGATCTCCCTTCCTCGGCTTGGACCATGTCTCTTATTATTTCCTGCGCCACCTGTAGGCCACGAATCTCATCCTGCATGGCATCTTCTAGCACACCTTCCTGCTCTAGAATCAGAGTTCGCTTCTCCTCATAGTCGTTGGTGCAGGTCGGATGGCGATATCTATTCCACCAATTACGCCAGGCGTGTTGGAGTTCGGCGCGTCTATAGGTTCGGCGTGTGCGGCGTTCTTCGCGGGTGGAAGCGCGTAAGGCTCGAGAATATGGAGAAGCACAGAGGAGATTGAGGCGGCGGAGGGTCAGGAAGATTATGCTGCACAGGGTGATGAAAAGGAGAAGAGGTGGAATGAGGTGTCGGAATATGTAGAAGAGGATAGAATGAGTATATTCGATTGGAACGGAATCAGGCGTTCTGGTGTGAGATGGGGACGGTAAAGGAAGACCGGTCTCGTGTGGATGTAGCGTAGGGGAAGGAGATAGGTGTTTGGTTTGGGGTGAAACAGGCATAGTCGGAGATAAGTGTCTGGTTTGGGATGGAACTGGCGTAGCGGAAGCATGGTCATGATGAGTCAAAGGTGTCCTGGGTATCCCATCGTAGTGTGCGGAAGACGGATCGAGGTCGTCGTACTCTTCAGGAGATGTGTTGATCTCATCGTGTCCTGCTGGCATTAGCGAAAGCTCCGAGCTATGAAAGGGACATTACTCCCTACCATATAACATAGGCTCGTCTCCCTGCTTTCGGATTCCCTCGAGGTGATGTCCGAAATGAAGTGAGATTATATGAGCATATTCAGGTAGCTTGTTCAGCATGGTTCGAAAAACGCATTTAAAGCTCCCGCACTTGCTGAGGTTGGAGCAGAATGTACGAAAATCATCGCAAAGCAATTGATGTATCCTCTTTTTCTTCTCCCGGATCAATTTTTGGAGGTCGTGTGACCGAGCTTTCAGAGCCTTGAGCTCTGCATATTCGTCGTCGAGATTTTCACATCCCGTACTGGGTGGAGTAGGAGCCAGGGTAAAGCACTGTGGCCGGTCCGGATGAGTCCATTGTGCTGCAAGGTTTTCAGGATTGCTAATATCAAGAGGTTCTCCAACCAGTCGGAAGATTTCTGGCTGCTCTTGTTGCTTGAATGAGATGGTGAAACCTGAGCCACGGTTGATGATGTCTTCAGCGGGCCGGTTAATCTGGAGTGATAGAATCTGTGCTTCGTCGTTGATACATGATGCCTTCCATGTCGCATTCCATGTCGCATTGAGTCCACGATTCCCAAGAGCGTTGACGAGGGGCGTCTGAATAGTGCCAGCACCCTCAGCAGGATTACCTAGCCAGTAGAACTCTTGGCCATTAATATGTATACGGCCGTTTCCACAAGCTTCTGTTGCCTTGTGGATAGCGATGTCAAAGATCTATGAAGGAATTGTCAGCGCCTAGAGCGAACAGAAAAGACACGTAAACCTACTAAGCCATTGGCTCCGTCAGCGAAGCAGCCATGACAGGGAGCTTCGAAACGAAGAGATACCTCATCGCTGCCTGGGGACTAATAAGTCAAGTATAAGAATGTACAGATCCAGAAGCTGTCATACTGCTAGCCCCAACGGCGGTCAAGATATCCCTTGAACCATGGCTGACTGATCTAGCGGAATCTAATAGACGTGATAGGGCTGAGGGGACAGAAGAGAAAAGAATAGCACATGAAAAGGACAACTTCATATTGCAACCCTGCACATGGATATACACAAATCCCAACAAGACTAATTAAAAGCAAACGCGTGTCCAAATTGGCCTTCTGATGGAGGTCCCAAGCCTAGGGGGTAAGAGAGTGAGTGGTACGAACGAGAGCTACCGAGTCCAGAAAACTGGTGCCTGGGTGGAGCCAGCATCTTATGTAAAGCGTTGCGGATAACTTAGTTATGGGGGCATAGTTCAGCCGATCACCGATAGGGCTTCTGATGACGAGTCGCCTTAAACCCAAACCAGATGCATCACACATCACAGCCCTCCGGCCCCCATGCTAAGCCTCGTACAAGCATTGAAGCCCGCTAAATAGTAGCTACATTCACGTGAAGCTGAGGGAGAGTTTCTGGAGCATATCGCATTGAGGCTTTGCTTGCGGCAGAGCGAGCAATCTCTTCTCTGACCCCCTCAGTACCAGCAAGTAAGCAGTCACTGTTCTCACATATTGCAATTTCACTATGGTAAGCTCAAGCTTCTCCCGTGATCCCCCTGGCCATGCGCTCATGCTCAACTTTGTAATTCAGGGCCTGACTGATTTTGCCTTCCTCTAGCTCCCTCTGGGGCTGCTCACTGCGGCTCAAGGTCAGCCTGTGCTTGTCGAACTGAAAAATGGCGAGACCTTGAATGGCCACCTTATCAACTGCGATACGTGGATGAATTTGACCCTGAAGGAAGTGGTACAGACTAGTCCAGAAGGTGACAGGTTCTTCAGATTACCGGAGGTCTACATAAGAGGGAACAACGTACGAAAACAGCACGATGTCTGGTAGTACATGATCCATTGACGCTTGACAGATCAAATACCTTAGAGTACCTGAAGAGATTGTCGACCAGATCAAAGACCAACAACAAAATCAACAGTCTTCAGGTCGTGGTCGTGGTGGTTCGCGGGGTGATTCGGGTGGACGGGGTGATAGAGGACGAGGTGCGGGTCGTGGTGCGAGAGGACGTGGTAGGGGTAGAGGAGGACAATGAGGATGGGAGCTGCTTTGGACGGAACTGTTGACGGCGCAGCGCCAAAAGCCATAACAGCAAGAGCTTCCAAGTAAATACAGATGTCAGCAAGAAGGATGTGATCAAACGTCTCGTTGTGGGCAAGGAATACTGCTCAGGACCTCAGCCACGTCGGACTCTTCGTGATTGTTCCAACAGCGACATGAATTTCATCAACCAGTCCCTGAACGCCAGGAAAACTTCGTCCTTCTGCTCAATGGCAACCGCTCTCATCCAAAACCAGCATTTTAGCTCCGCCAATTTCCCAAACAGGCAACTTTGCACGTTCCAACTTGAACTCGCCGGTGTTCAACCAAACGGTGTTTATATTTTATCTTTTCCCTGTCATTTCAACTTTGGCACAGTGGTGTAGTGGGATTAAAACCCTCGCTACCTCGCCACGAAATCGACAGTCCCTCCCAAAGGCAACGAGTTCGAACCCACTTTCCGACAACTGTTACGCTGGCACATACCCCCCGAAGCCAGATACCAGTCCTCCTCCTCCTCCTCTCCTTCGCATACGAAAAAATCCCTTCATTGGGGATTTCTCCTGATCCTGACCTGTCTACCAGACAGCTCGGGTTCAAGGTTTTGCTTTTGGCTCGATTTGAATTTTTGCTTAATGGAGCACACTTTGTTTACGACTACAATGACAGGCAGGTCTAAATCACTGCACGCTTCCCCCTACTCTGTCGGTCAGCTGGACTGAGTGCTCGCCACGAGCTCTCTCGAAAGCACCTATCTAATGAAAGTTCAGAGAAGCGCAAGACTGTCTAGATTGCATATGTAATATGCTACGCCTGACGCTGATTGTATGTACTCTTACCACGGCACAAAGCTCAACAGCTCTTTTGTAGTTGATGAAGCCTGTCGCTTGCTATGGCTTATGTTAGTTCATACTGATACTAGTAGTACAGCAAAGACCTCGCCCCCCAATACCAGCAGCCCCTTTTTAACCACGTGATCTACCCTCTTGGCCTAACCTACTATACTACTATAGGACTAGTAAGTAGTTCGAGCTATCATTGTCTCGGCTGCGCGGTTTTGAATTGAGGTTCCGTGAAAGTATCCTCTCGCCCGTCTCGATTCTGTCAACACCACGCAGATGGCTGGTGATGCTAGGTGCTTGCATTGTGGTAAGGAGGTGTTTTAGACCAGTTGGTGCTCACCTTGTTGGCGGAAGATCCAGCTTCATCCCTTATCATGGCCAACACGCCCGCTCGAGTACTCACACATCGCTTGCGGGCGCAGGGCCGACTTCAGCTGCAGCCGGGCTGAAGAACAACAATGCTTCGGAAACAAAGAATTTCGAGGCGTCCATCAACGATGCGACAGCGCACAGAGAAAAAGATCAATCGTCCTCGACTCTGGCAGAAACTACCGTCAAACCACACATCATAGGAAAAGATCGAGGAGTTAACGATCCAAATTCCACCAATGAACCCGAGAAGGCAGGCACTAATTCGAAAGCTGTCTTTTGGGCTTCTCCATTCTTCCAATCGTACCAGGGGGGTGAGAACAGGTCAACAAGGCATGCAGCGGAGGGTGTTTATGTATCACGAACTACCGGCAAAGATCTGGAGGGAAGCTCAACGTCGAGCAGGGAGAACAAAAGCGAAGCTCCTAAGCAAGAGCTTGACACAGTACGGCATTATCCCAATGCTGCGCAGAACGATAGACGTGGAACCTGGGTTGCGGAGGGTACGCCACCCCTGCCAACCCAACAATTCCAACTTCCTGGACTGCCAGGATCAAGAGAAGTTCGCTTGGGGGATCTAATAGATGTTCAACAAGAGCACGAAGTTGATAAGCCAGCTGCTGGAGTGGAGCAGCAAATGAAAGACACCCTAAGGCAGCACTCTCAGAACTCACAGTCACAGAACAATGCTTTTGAAGGGGACAACCAGACAACATTGAAGATCTCGCTCTGCACGTAGTACGAGAAGGGAAGTACGCAGGAACCTTACTGGAGCACAAAGTCTGCCTACCACGGATTCTACTTATATCCGCCTACGGAATCCAAAGTACATCCTAACAAGACCAAGACTGAGGCTGCGCAGAGGCTCATCCACAGAAGATCAACGGCTAAATGAGAAAGGAGAAAGGATTGACCACGGGCGCCGCTTCCATGAGGCAATCCGCGCGGCCTCGGTCGAAGATATCGAACAGAAATTGCACCACACTGCACATCACAGGCCCAACGTGGATGGAGTGCAATTTATGCTCAGCGAGCTCATCAAAGTCCGTCACGTCCAGCCGCAAGCTCACCACTACGAAGCCCTGATCCTTGCCAATTGCGAAGCGCACCACGGATCCGCCCTTGCACTCCATCCCATCTTGGCCGAAATGGAGAGAGAAAGAATTGGCATTAGTGCATCCACCCTGAGCGCCGTACTCAAAGTCCTCTCCATCCATCCAGACGCCCAACTCCTACCTCGAATTATTCAAGCTTTCTTCTCCCAGTGGATCTCTCTATCCGTAACCAACACAGTACATCTAATCCTCTGCCTGACCCGTCTCAACCAATTCGAGCTCGCCATCGCAAACCTCGAACAGCTCATTTCCACCTCTCCTCCAATATCACCGCTACTCCAAACCGCCATCCCGCAATACCTTTACACAACCATTCTCTACCGTCTCGCCTCCCCAGCCATCGCCGATCACACTGCAATCCTGCACCTCCTGTACCTGCTACACGACAACAACTTCCCCATCAGTAACGTCTGCATCTCCTACATCCTCGACTCTGCCGCTGAAGCCCTCCATCTCGATCTTACTCTCTATCTCTGGCGCAGCCACGTCGACACGAACTATATCATTCCGAACACGGGGCTTTGCCGGAATGCCCTGCTCACTGCGACGAGGAATGACAATTCAGAGCTGATGGAGAAGGCGGGTGGGTGGTTAGAAAGCAGAGGCGAAATGGGTGGTGATGGGGTTGGGGTTTGGGGGATCGGGGAGTTGGAGATGGTGAAGGAGGCTTTCGGAGGGTTAGATATGCAGTCTGGGCGGGCATTAGGGGTAGCGGGTTTCAAGCAAACTACGAAGAGGATTGTGAGGTTGAGGAGGGTGGAACAGGTGCAGGAGGAGCGAGAGATGAAGGTTGAGGATCAGATAGAAGAAGAGGCTCAGAACGATGAACAGGCTGTAGCTGAGACTGAGGACGACAATCGCCAAGTGGAAGAGCGTGACACGGAAGGAAAGCTCGAAGTCCAGCCAAGATATGTAGCTGGGTTGATACGGAGGCAGAGGCATAAGGTGTCGCCAGAGATCAAAGAAGAGGAGGAAGAGGAGAGGCACCAGGGGAGAGAGGTTGACGATGTGGATGACGAAGCGGGAGAGGATAATACGAAAGGAGAGTTCAAAGTACGGCTGAGACGTGTAGCTGGTTCAATAATTTACAAGCTAAGAGCAAGTTATCAACGGATAACAGGGATGATGCATGAGGGGGAGCAGGAGAAAGAGGTGGACAGTGCGAACAAGGTGGAAGAACAGGTTGGACAACATGAAGAGGCTGAGAAGGAGGAGAAGGAGGACGGGAGGGATGGGGCAGAAGATGATAATACGAAATCAGAGTCCGAGGCACGACTGAGATGGGTAAGGATTGGGGTACAGATACGGAGGCTGGAGTCCGGGGCGGCAACAGATACGAGAGAGCCAAAACAGGAGAAGAAAATGAAGAAAAATAACACAAAATCAGAGTCTAAGGTACGACCGAGATGGGTAAAGGCTAGCTTAAAGATACAGAGGCTGAAGTCCAGGGCGGCAACAGATACCGGAGAGCCAGAGCAGGAGAAGGAAGTGGAAGAGGATAACACAAAATCAGAGTCTGAGGTACGACCGAGATGGATAAGGGCTAGGTTAAACATACAGAGGCTGGAGTCCAGGGCGGCGACAGAAACTAAAGAGCCCGAGCAGGAGAAAGAGGTGAAAAAGGATAACACAAAATCAGAGTCTGAAGTACGACCGAGATTGGTAAAGGGTAGAGTAAAGGCTAGGGTAAAGATACGGAGGCTGGAGTCTGTGGCGCGGACAGACACCAGAGAGCTAGAGTAGGAGAGTGAGGTGGAAGACGAAAGAGACATGGTAGAGGTGATGAGTAAAGATGAGATAGCCGAAGAAAAAGAAGAAGGGGGAATTACGGCCAGGTCCAAAGCTAACCCCTGAGGATGCTGGTGAAGAGACAGACAGGCAGAGGCAGCCAACAGGGCAAGCAGAACACGATGCACACCACGGAGGATCTGCATCCGAGTCTGAGTCTGACCCCGAGTCCGAGGAACTCTGCACACATGTATTCGCTGGCTTGAGGTTGCGACGCACCCGACGACACGAGCGGAAGGATCTGCTCAGAGTGGAGCAGCGGGAGAGACGAGACGCAGGCGGGAGAGGAAGGAGAAACGGCTGATGAAGGAGCAGGAGAGAGGAGGGAGAGAAGGGAAGGGGAAGGGGAAGGGGAAGAGGTTCAGCAATGAGCATTTACTTGATTGAGGTAGAACTTGAAGCACGATGAGGGAGGATGAGAAGAATGATGAGAATGACAATGAGCTACTCCTATATCCTAGCAACTGCTTCAATCACGACGTAGGTGCTTGCTCCCCTGATCATACTCGCCGAACCCTGTACGAGTGAAGCTGACTGACTCTTTACTATGTACGTATATCACACAGGACTAGATTGCGATGATCTGTTCCACCGAATCCAGTAGCTGAATCTAACTTGCAGTACCCGCGATTCAAGACCAGACTGACGCCCCTGTTCTCTTTCGCGTAGCCAGGGACGACTCCTATTACTACAAATAGCATCTCCTGGAAACTTCCCCACCTACCTCCAGGCAGGCCAACTAGCTGGATAACTCACTAGCTACGAAAAATATATGACATGATATGAGGTTTCTGCACTCAAAATGCTCAGTTAAAATGTCACAGTAAACAGAGAGCCCACTCTCTCGAAGCCGCCCACGCGTCGAAACCTGCTGCTGCAGCTGCTGCAGAGATCGGACAATGGGCATGACCATGACCAGGACCTGGACCAGGACCAGTACTGAGATGAAATGAAATGAAATGAAATATGAAATGAAATGAAATGAAATGAAATGAAATGAAATGAAATGAAATGAAATGAAATGAAATGACATCACATGATATGCTACAGACAGACAGATAGACTGTGCAGACTCGGACAGGTCAGGCTGGGTGAACGAGTGAATGGATGGATGGAAGGATACATTACAGGTAGTTTGATCTGCGTTGGTTCATGATATATTTTCGTGGTTGACTATCTTTACTCCACTACATATCTCGCCCTTCCTCTTTGTCTCTCTTTCGCTGTGTTTTCAGGATTTTGGGGTTTGAGTCTGGTGTTTCTGGCTTCACTTTCTTCCCGTATACGAGCGAACATCGTGGTCGATCCGCTGGGGTGTAGGCCAATGCAGGCTCATGACGGGGTCTTGCAGAGTTACCAAGATGAGGATGGGATATCGACGAATATCACATGTTTAGAATTGGTGGTGGGAAGAGAGGGGAGGTGTTGGTGCTGCTGGACGAAGCGGAGGAAGAGGGAGAAGAGCAGTAGAAGCAGGTCGAGAGGAAGCAAATAGAAATGCAGTTGTTGGATCAGGCCGCTTCGACGTCGTCTCCGGAACTTAGAGCACTCGGACTGTTTGATATGGGTTTAGTCTTTACGGAGGGAGCGGAGCACAAGGAAGATCTTCGCGCGGCTCACGGTCACACCCTGACCACCAATCCGTGTCTAAATGGTCACATGGAGCTGCGCCTCTCTAGAGTCGTCTGACCTCGGTATCGGCCGCAGAATCGAACGGAACCAGGCTTGGGGAATGACTTCTGAGCTTAGATATAAAAGGATAGATTGAGGAAGAATAGCAAAAGACAAAGCAAACCTGAATCATTGCCCAGCATCACTACTGACCACGCTGCCCACATCAGTCCATCCACTTGCCGGGGTTCTGATACCATCTCCGAATTCGCTCAAAACGCCGTCATCACTTACCGATCCTTCAACATCGCTGGCTTGTACATGATCGATACTATCGGCTATGCTTGCGCTAGCTGATGCCGGCTGCAGGTGAGATTGAGAGGCGTAAGGGAGAACTACAGGGGGGGAGCTGAATTGAGCTTCCGACAAGGTGTGAGATGAGTTCGAGGCGATGGAGAAGTATTCTGTTTGCTCGAGCGCATGGTCGTTGCCCGTTGTGCCGTGGGGGATAATGATTTCTGGATCCGGGAATTCAGAGGTAGGCGTAAAGTCTATAAGAGACTCGGACTCGTGCGCAGAACTCGCTGTTGGGGCAGGCTGCGGCGGAAGAGGGAGATTCCAAGCATTGCGCATTTCACGCTCGTATTCGGTCACGAATGGGTCCTCAGAATCAGTATCTGGCGACGTGGATAGCTGACGTAGCGATATGGGGGCATCGACCGACTCATGGAGTGCCTTCGCAGCTGGAGAGTCCGGTCGTCGATTCGTGAGACCTTCAGTGAGCGCTATTGGTTCTACAGCTGTGGTTGTAGCATCTGCCTCGTCCTTGTCCACCATCCCAGCCTTCTTCAACATTCCATCCTTATCGACTAGGGTGTCAAAGCTACCAGTTGGACTCGGTAAATCCTGAGAGCCTCTCTTCCTCCTCCGCCGTTCTTCCATGATCCTCCCCTTCTCCATTATCTCGGCACGGGCACGGCGCCTTCGTTCTTCTGCAGCCTGGGTCTCGTCTTCCTGCATGGAAGGATCATTTCGTCCAGACTGCTTAACCCTCGGGTTGATCTCATCGCCGAGGGAGTGTAAAGCATGGGCAATCTTTCTCCGAGAGTGTTCTAGCCATTCTCGGACATTGGGGTTTTCATATGCGGCAGCTCCAGCAGCGACCACAACGACGGCGAGAACGATTAAGCCTGCATGTGCAGCCATGGTCAGTTAGAATTCCACTTAGGAGACAGAACGGAGGACGCTGAGCAACAAAGAAGTATGTGCAAGATCATCACAGCCTTAAGGGAGACAACTGAGGCAAGGGCCAGAGGACAGAATGTGTATTTACCTTTGGCCAGTGGCGCCGGCATGTTGTCTAAGAGCTGCTCCTTACGATATAGAGAGTTGAGTCTTGAGGGAAACAATAAGCTGAGGAGATTGGTCTATTGCCATAGAAAGACAACAACACTGAGTGTACCGGTAGTTGAGAGAGATTGTGCAGACAACGGACTTGGAGCTCGAGGCTGTCATCACCTGCATCGACTGGTCCGAGTGCACCGCCACAATACCCCTCGTAGGAAGATCTGGCCAATGCTTGATTCAGAAAGTAATGGCCGCTCTTTTCCCGTAGTCGCCGGATTCCGAGTGCTTGTGGAGAAGAGTGCGGACATGATTTCTTACCACTTGGCTTGGGGGGGCTATGAGCGCTAACAACATTGCAGCTGTGGCAGTGCTTATCCGCTTCCTTATCAAGTCATACTCAACGTCGCGTTCTAGCGGCAATCGAGATCCAGGTGGAGCATACTGTTTAGGCATATTGTGCTATCCCCAGCTATTTATTAAGAAGACATCATCGATAGATTTCTCCGCTGTGCCAGCGCTCCATACTACGTACATAACTTCTACGAGACTGACATTGGTCGACATGATGGCTTTGGAAACGTCTATTACGGTAGGAGGCATAAATCTTGGGAGCATGAGCCAGTGATAGCTGGTCTTCGTTACAGGGTAGTACCTAGAAATCTGGAATCCCATATGCTGATGATGACTGGCCGCAAGGTGAGGATGATCCAGACTGGTCGACTTCAGGTACATCTACGTCCAAGAACAGGAAAATGTGTCACGGTCTATAAGCGGAAAGAAGACGACTGATTCGGCAGGATTACCGGCTGCTGCACTTTGCAGGTGGTCAATAGAGGAGTCGGATCACTGGTGCGTCCTCAACTCCCCCGTTTTCGCACGCTCGTAGGAAGGAGAAGGAGAAGAGTATATGGAGAAAGATGTCCCGTTATTTCTGCCATGGAACAATAGTTCAGCTCGCAACGAGAGACAAATCGGAGGGCTGCCAGGCAAATGGCCGGAAAGCACCGCTATGAAGCAGTTGGCGCTGCGAGTGATTACTGGATTAGACTTGTTCTTGGATATAATGTGGCCACTGAACTTCTAGTATATTTCCCGCCCCTAGATAGCCCCCAAGCCCTCACCCTCAACAAGGAAGTTCAAACAGAGGGTTTCCCAACACAGCAAAATCACCAGCTGAGAAATACCGCCGCTACCTCCTTTTTCCCCTCTTCCAAACACATTGCTGCCAAGTCCTTTTTCTTCTTGTCCAATCAAGTCAAATCTTCTCAAGCATTACTTTCTCTCTCCTTTTGTCTACATTATGATAAGCTGGGTATTTGACGAATGATAAGCCAATGTAAGAAACATGCCCCTTCGGGCCGATCGTCACATTCCATGAGGGTGGCGGACATGACCGTTGCTGGGATCTCGCGATATCTTGTCTGTGTTGGAATGGTCCTCGGTCAAGGTGGGCATTGATGATCCGCTGTTCTATGAATCCATGCTCACGGCGGCATTGAAAGGGACTGTCCGACCTCGACCGAATCCGTCTGCCCGAGGGAATAGCGGTTCCAGGGGACTTACTCCGGGACCGACGCCGATCGGGCTCCGTTCTTGGCGAATTTATCAAGGCTGAAGTCTGTCTTTATATGGATGACAGGTTTGGGACTCAGCTCGTAGGGGTGGATGTCGGGGCGCATCTGGTAGGCAGGTTGTAATGGCGAGAGATGAGTGCCAACGCGACTCATGGCTCGCCGAACGGTCCCAGGCGGCTGGACTTATGTGTTAGCACCAGTTTCAGACATGGCTATTGCGCTGCTTACCTTAGGAGTCTGAGTCGTCACCACGTGGGATGAGTTTTCTGCTGTGGGCGTGATAATTGTCGCAGGCCTCTCCTTCGGCGCATACTCCTTCTGCGAATGGGATCCTGGTCCTGGCAGTGAGTCGCCTTGGCTGTCAAACATCCTGGTGCGCAACCTGTCAAGACACGTCTTGAAGTCGTCCAGGATGATCGTATCCGTTAGAGCTTTAAACACCAAAGCGAGCTTCCAATAGGGATTGACTCTGTGATATTGTAGGTCAGAACGGACATCGAGCAATATCTCCAACATCATCTTACCCGTTGACTTTAGACAAGCTGGGGACTGCAGATACGAGCGCATCAGTGAAGGAGAAGATGAAGGAGAACATCATAGACGTGATCATGATGGCAAAACGTGGTTGTCCCGTCATCAGGCTTCTGAACGTGACTGTGTAACGCGTTTTGATCACGTAGAAGAACAAGAAGCAGGAAAACATCCACCATGGATCTCTGAGATGTTGTCAGCATAGAGATGGAGAGCGACAGCACATCAACCAACCTCATCAAAGCCTCATATGGTCTGACTCTAGTGTACAGGTCGCTAATGTTGTTGAAGAAGAGGAAGTTGTTGATGCTTTGAAAGAGCACGGGCGGGATAGTCATAATAAACGAGCCAATGAATATTATACTCCCTCTTCGCGTCAAGAATGGTCTGATCTTCAACCACGCCACCACGTTATGGACGAGGGTGGAGAGGTATAGAAGTCCCGCGGTGGCGGAGAGGTACCAGCCGTACCCCTTAAAGCTCATGAAGCAGAACGTGCCATGCGAAAGGGCGAGAATGAGCTGATAGGAGACATCAGCACGCACACGAACACAGATTCTCCATCAGCTCTCCACGTACCTCGATAAAGATCAATTTGTGCAACAAAATCCCTCTTTTCATGTTTGAAATGGTGATGAGAGCCATGATCAATAGAGCGCCGACAATGAAGCCTTGACCCCATGATTCGAGGATAAAGGCATCTTCCGTAGCGTTCTTTCGCCATGAGCCTGGCTCACCCTCAAGGTACCGACGGACAACTGAGCTGCGTCCAGGCCGTATTATTGCTGAAGGTGCCATCTCTGAATCTGAAGCACGGGAAGAAGTGCGAGGAAATGTGGGCACAAGAGCGAACACAAACATAGATTGTCAGGGGACTCTGTACATGGAGTGTTGCACCTCAACGAACAACGCCGATCCACGGACTCTGCAGTGGGATCTCTAAGGATCTCGATTCTCGCAAGGACGCAATATCTCTGAACTGTACAGCTATGATTGCCTATAGGGACACGGACTCCCTTTTCTCTGCTGTTGTAGGTTGGCTGACGCCGCGCGGTGGAGCTGTCATGTACAAGTATGGGAGGTCCACATTCTTTTGATAGGCGGAAGGGGCCCAGTCTGAAGGAAGCACCCCCAGATTGGAAATGGGAGGATAGCACCCTTTTCGACCCTGATCTGGGGTTGCCACAACAGTAGGCTAAAAGAGCACCGAGTACCTCGTACTCCTATCCCGATAGCCCTAGAGCGATCTTTGGGCCTAGTCCCTGTTTACAGCTTCCATTTTCTGGGGCCGTAGCTCGTCTTCCATGATCCGAAATCACAGAGTTTTCGATCAGGAATTTAGGACGACAGCCAACGATCATGCAAGCTAAAGTGATTGGTTGGCACTAGCATGTGTCTGCACGAGGAGAGCGCCACATGGTACGCCCCATGCCTCAGGGTATCCTTGATTTTGCAAGGGGTGTGTGGACTATATTCAGGTAGATATCAGGAACGGCATGGCATTGATAACGGCCTTGAGCATGGGTGTCTGCTAAGATGGAGCAGTAGGAAGCAAGAGTAAGCTGTTGGGAGCGGATTGCGAGCATGAACAGACAACACTGAGCCATTCCGGGCTGCCGGTGTCTTTCCTTCAACTTGCTGCTTCCTGCCTCTTCCCCTCGCATCAACACTGACCAAGCAATTCGCAATCAGATAACCGGTCATGATGAATGGTTTGGCAAGTTGGCGGTGTACTCTAACTAGCACAAGGTGCCTTAGATCACAAGACGAGGTAGGAATGATGATGAGATAGGAAACAGCCGGTAGACGGTAGACTGGTGAACTACGACAATGCGAAGTGAACCATTGGCCATGGCCCATGGGCATTGAACAATGGACATACAATCTTCCCCGCATTTCGGCTTGTCAAATTTTGTTGGATGAGCTTAAAAGTCATGGAAGATACCAATTGGCCCAGTTGATCCCTGTAACACGGACCATCGGACCTGGAGTTTGAGTCTAAGCTAGCGCATCACTCGAGGACCAGGCACGCGGTTGTTGACTAGTTGGTACTTTGTTCTCCCCAAATGGCGGTAGAAGGCCTAGCAAAATAATGCTATTGGAATGTTGAATTCTAATTGGTCAACCGTCGCACGTCACAGCGTCATCTAAGTGCTGTTTTAACGAACGTTACTTCCTTCCGCTTAACCAATCAGGGCAAGTATGTCTTCGCAGACACCCTATTTTGATACCATGGCTTGGAAAACGGAAGCATGCCATCAAGGGCCACGAGATGAAGATTCTGATATGCTAGCCTCAAGCCCATATGTACGTAATAACTCACTGCGAATACTTGGCGATCAGCGTAACGTCCTTAGCTTATTTCAAAATTTCAAAATTTCCCAACTATGGCCGGATCCGATGATAGCAATCTGACAGATTATTCTATCCGGATCCGATGTGCACCACACTGGTCAAATCGCCGAATCACGTACTGTTAGACTCAGATTCGTTGGTCGCATGTGTCAGGTGGCTAGCTACGTTACACAATTCTCACCTGGATGTCAACGTCCATCCCAGCGCGGTGGGACGCCCGCCGCAATGGGACAAATCAACGGTACTTCGACTTTGCAATGATTTAGATACTGCACACACTCTCGAATTCTCATATTCTTTCTTTAAATGTATATTCTAGCTACTCCTAAATGCTTATAAACTATCTACTACTAAAAATACATTCCGCTTCTTGTATACCTGCCTGGTAAGAGGAGAGCCTCAATTCGTGGCATTCTACACTTTCATGGCTTTGTGGCTGGTGAGACGACGTCTTCGGATAGAGTCGGTTGACCAAATCATGAAGTACATGTGACTTTGAGCTGCAGCAGCAGTGATATGGGTGCAGTGTCACGTCCTCCAAGCCTAACACAGAGCCGGACCTGAGACCTAAGGAACAGCCTGACCACTTCCGCCGAGGTTTTGTTTTGAGAGTGGTTTCGATTCAAATGGAGCTTGGCCACCAAGCCGGCGGCAGTTAACGAATTGTACATCTTTCAGGTTTTCTCGCCAACACTGGCATCTCTTTAACCATAAAATCATACATGACACACTCTCCCACCACCTCAAACCCATTCATATCAGGTAGTGGTCGCAGTATCATTGGGATCTTACAGCCATAAAGCATCCATATCTCATCCCCAAGGTTACAGTACGCTGGCCCGGAACCGAGTTCCCCATCTTGTGTATACACTATTACCCGTTGCACCATCTCGGTATCAAAACGTATTCGGAGATAGACACGTTTGAGGAAAACAAATGCGTCTTCTATGACGGTGTCTTCATACTCCAAGACGGTGGTCCGAAACATGCGAACAAGCTCGTCCTCGCGCTCCTCTAAGGTAAGATTATCGCCTAAAAGCCAGGAGAGCAAAGTCTTGTTATCAATACTCAGATCCTTGTTCAAATCCCACCACCCTGATAACGTGGACACCCCCAATTGACGCCGTTTTTCGTATTCATGAGGCTCCTCAGCATAGTGAAGCAGCACGGTCAAGGCCTGGCCGAGTAAAATCGGTGGTATTGTGCCTGAAATTTCAGGAAGACTTCCAAGTGTGAGGATTTGAGCCAGGTTCTCGAAAAGAACGTTGCGATCGAGGGAGGAAGAAGATAGTTCGCTATTCTTGGCGTGTGTGCTATCAAGTTGTCTTACCCCCATGGCTGAATCAATCGTGCGTGCGACAGAGCCTTTGGTGTACCCGCCCAGGCCCGTAATTTCACCCATCTGGATACTTGTCACGGTCAGAGTACGGTTATCGTCCGAAAAACTGACAGGTGAGCTCGGAAAAGGGGCAGCAAGCAGGAGAGACTGCACAACCAAGGTGATAGGGAAATTCTTTTCTTGGATCTTCTCATGGATCATAATGTTTCCTTTAACATGTGTTTCATACGCCGACAGATCTGGAGCCCATGAAGGTAAGTCGATCAGCTTCCTTTTGCAGCCACCCAGTAGTATGAGTTCTAAACTTTGGTATTTGTGGTAGTATCTTTGCACAAACCCAGCAAAAACATGACTGGGGGCACTTTCATACGCTGCGCGGCCGATGACTTCTGGTCCATCTTCCGTAAAGGAAAGGAGTGCAAAGAGATGATCCCGCGGGTCGGTGGCTTGCAGTCGTAGAGAGTTCATGATCATCTGCCTAAGCCCTTGGGGCTGCGGTGTCCTATTCTCCCAGTACATGGCCCGAAATTTCAGATCCTCGTATATGGGCCGGATCTGATGACTTATGTGCAACCCGAGTTTGAGTTTCAGAGGGGTAATGTCTTCAAAGATTTGAAGCGCCTGGGCGAATGTAGTAATATCCAGGCAAGGACCATCCGGGTTGAAAAATTCTAAATTCCGAGATACAATCAGCTCTTGTAGGATCCAAACTCGTCTCCAGTATACGTTCTCGAACAAGAGATAGAGTTCGGTCCAACGCGCGTTGAAGTCAGGGTCGCGTCGAACCTTCGTGAGCCACTCCAACGCTTCTCGTTTCCCCCGAAGCTTTGCCATGGTGGTTAGCAGGCTCATAGAGACCTGGGGCTTCGGCTTGAACACGGAGAAATCAATATGTGCGACGGTAATGGCAGCGCTTCCAAAAATGTCGCTCATCATCTGTACTTGACTGCCTCTCTCGTCCAGGTTTGCTTGATCGATGCAAAGAGCGTCGATCCACCAGTTCTCTTCAGCTCGAGATCCATGCAGGTGGTGTAGTGCCAGGTGGAGGTTATCAGTGACAGCCATCTGAACCTCATCGACGGTCACGTGATTATTGTGAACAGGTTTACCCCACACATACGAGAGAGCGCTGAAGGGCGGATGGCCGGGATCGTCCAGGGAAACAACGCTCAAAGTGAGGCTGACGGGGTCTTCTCTCTCCCTCTTCTTTTCCAGTGGCTTATTGACGAATCCTAAAACTCGAATTTCCCGTTTCGACGAGTCAAGTGGGGTGTAGAGACTTTTATACCGCTTTTCAGCCTTCATATCTGCCATCACTACGCCTTCCGTTTGCGCAGTAGTGTAGCTACTCTACCTGGCGTTTCTGACTCTGGTAGCGATATCAATTCGTATTCTTTCCCTGGAAGACTGTGTATGTGTTGCAGGGTAGACGGCTTTGGATAAGGAGGAAAAGCGCTGGCTCACTTTCTCTAGTCGATTGTCCCACGTGATTCTGAATTTGGTAAAACGGAACGAGCCGGATCGGAGATGCGCCCGAAAGATCGTGCAATGAGATGCGCCACCGTGCCATTTTCGTGACATTCGGCCAGGATTTCAGGATGATCGAACGGCTTGTCCAAACTGATTCCGCTGTACAGCTTAGCAAGAAGGCCATTTTTCATCTCGTCGGGCAGAACCGGGCCCTTTTATCTTTTAGGCCTTCCCAGCTCATAACGTTTGGTTTGCAAGGGCAAACATTCACTTCACCTATAAATTAGCAAAGACCACATTTCCTTCCTGGCGTTCAATGGGTACAAGCCGTCCAACTTCAAAATTCGGGTTGACGCTGACACTTTCTTTGCGGCCCTTTTCGATGAGACGTTTCTGCCAGTCGTGGTTAAGACGATTGGGGAGGATGATGGCGGGACGTTGACCAACAATGGACAGCGAGAGTCCGAGAGACGTCCATGTGGATGGGTTGCCCAGCTCTGGAGCCATCGTATCAATTTCGTCGGAGGTCTCAGTGGATTCTTCGAGCATGTCGAAGCGGGCTTTGATGGGCGTGGGAGGGAGGTGGAGGTAGTATGCTGGCACTTCCGTCCTGATGGGGGAAGCAAAATAGGCTCGACTGGCTTCGCATGCGAAATTGAAGTAGAGCAGGATGCGTCCAATCTTGGAGGCGTCACGGTTGTTATATCTGAGTCAAGGAGATGTGATGTGGCGATAAGGGAACCAGATGCCTCAGCCTAATGCTCTCGAGAGTGACGTAGATGGAGTGAGACTTGATGAAAGATCGAGACCTACGAAGGTTCATGTATTCTCATGAGTCATGGTCATTCTGGCTGATTCTAAAGACAAAATTGCATCCTACTAAAGAGCATACCGGCGAATATATTTGAAGGGTGTCAAGTTGGCCCCCGTTCTTGTTACTGATTGACTGCCGGGCCCTGGACCCAGATATCTAGTTATCTATGCAGCGGACGTTTACCACTTTAACTACCAACGCTTCAACGGGCCTGTTGCGTTAGGGGGGAATTTTTAATTTAGTGCGGGAGTTAGGATGAAACGATGAAGATAGAGGGGAGATAGAGGGGAGATGGAGAAGTCCCAGGCGAGACACTGGCGAGACACTGGGCAGGCCGAAACGGGAAGTGTGCTTGTTACTGCTATGTTAGTCAGTAAGAACATACTACGTAGTAGGCAGTACGTAGTACGTAGTAATTTATGTCATCAGACTAATCCCGATTGGTACAGCTCCCAGGAGCCGCCTCGAATTGTTCTTGACGCGGGCATACTACATACAGCGTCCTCATGTTCAACGGCTCTCTCGTTGGTTGGACACCGAGAAAAGGTCATTTATCATTTCCCTCAGCCCACACCCTCTTGCGTATATACCGCCTTATAGACTCTCTGTAATCTTCCACCCCCTTTCTTCCCCTCCACCTCGCGGCTCAGCCTCCAAAATCATCCGCAAAACCACGCGCCTCGGTCTCCACTCACTGACACTCACTCCTTTCATCACCGCGACTGTCGTAAGCCCATCCAACCCAAGACAACCCAAGGCAGTCCAACTACTACCCAACACAACGCGACATCTTTCCCGTCTACCTATCCATCTCCCACCTTTCAAAGAGATAGGCCACCACCCACGAATCAGACGGGAAAGATGAACGACGGGGTAAGGTGGTGATTGAAGCGGCATTAAGAGGATGAGCGTCGGGTGAGTGCGGAGCTGCCGAGGAACAGAAACACCAACACCACAGCAACATAAACACGTCAAATTGACGCTGGTGCCGGGCGTGAGGGCTCTCCACATGTTGACGTGGACTGCCACATAGATAGTACCAGGAATAAATCTGCCTGAAACGGTTCTGGGCTAGAAACTCGCTGTATCATCATGGCGCGCCAGACGTCCTCCTTGACATTGACTGAAGAACTGGAAAAGCTAGAACAATCCATCACTCTGACCCTCCAAGAGATCGACCACAATTTCAGCCGAGCCCATCGAATTGTTACGTCTAGCATTCTGCCAATTGTCGAACAGTACGCCGAGCACTCTCGCGATGTATGGGAAGGGTCGAAATTCTGGAAGCAGTTCTTCGAATCCAGCGCCAATGTTTCCCTGTCCGGATATGAAGAACAACCGTCAACCCATGGCACCTTCGACGACACCGTCACAGAAGAATCCTCGGCATCTACGCATACCACACTTGAAGGCAGCGAGTCATACACCACACCCTCTTCTGCCAGCCGTTCGATGGTACAGAACGAAGAAGACATTGATCTGTCCTCCTTGACCATCTCCCCATCCCACAGCACACCTCGACCACAGACAAAGGCTAAAGAGCCAGTACCCCAACAACAGCATTCAACAACATTTGCAGACTACCCATCTCCTTACGAAGCTCTGCGACGCGAAGTCAACTCAGCCTCCAATTCAAATCAAGGACCCACTCCAGCAATTCCATCAACACCCGGAAAATCCTCTGCCATGGCCAATCAAGGTGGGGGAATCACAACAACCCCCAGTTCCACCACCTACTCCCCACTCATCTCTCGCCAAACCCCAACATCAATTCCACGACCCTCCACAATCCGCAAGAAGACCGACCCTCTCCTACACCGAGTCCTCGACCGAAACTACCGCGTCCAAGCAACACCCATCTCCAATGCCCGATATGGCGGCTTCCAAAATTCCAGGATAGCCGCTACCACCGGAGCTGGAGCAGGCGCAAGCATACCAGCAACACCTCTAGCAACCGCTAGAAACAGACTACTCGAATCCACGCTTTCGTCCTCCCCCAACATGCCCGAAGCCCCTCAGCTACACGCCGAGATCTTCTCCTCCCCAGTCCGAAAACCGCGCACGCCAGGAGTGAGCGTCCTCACGCCGGGGAAACCGAATGCTGCACGAAGCGGAGCTGCGTCTCGATCTAAAGGTATGGGTACAACAGCAGGAAGAGGAGCAGGAATATGGGATAGTGATGATGATGACGGCTTCGACGATGATGACGACGGAGGATTACCGTTTGGCCAGTCTCCACCAAAGACAATGCAATTCCATATTCCGCAGAGTAGACTACTTAAAACACCAGGTACGTAAACCACACCACCCCCTCACCTCGGGAAGAAAAAAAATAGCGCGGTAAAACTAATCAATCTATTTTTAATACGGCAACAGCGAGAGAAGCATCGAAACGCATAGTCGAGGACCTCCTCATGAGCGCCGGTCTAGGTGCAGCAGACGAAGACGAAGACGACAGCGCCGAAGATTTCACGGATGATTTTGCCGGTGGCGAGGGAAGGGCAAGAAGAAGGAGTTTGATGGATGCGACGAGTCCGAGCGTGGTCCGGACGGCGGAGACATTCGAGGACGAGAGTTTCTGAGCCGAGCAGAACTCATACTCCAGTAGAGTAGAGTCCCAATACCTATCCTACTCTACTACCAGTTTCATAGGTCATCTAACCGGTGACGATGGTTCGTTCCTGACTCTTCTATATTACTCTTCTCCTCCGACTTTGTCATGATCAGGGAAATCGAGTCACCACAAATACCAACCCCTTCCCTTCCCTCCCCTCCCACGCCCCAACACCATCATCTACAGGTAAGCTCTCGACCGACTCCGTCATACCCGAATCCCTCATGCCTTGCCCTGCTCACCCCCCTCTCTATCCTCAAGTACTCCACCAAAACACAAGCTCCTTCATAAGATTATGCACGCTAAAAC
>NW_006913585.1:268379-362986 GCF_000464535.1 Endocarpon pusillum Z07020
CCTCCCCTACCCCTACCTATCCGTCTCAAGGCCGGCTTTCACACATCACTAGTTAACAACTACTGACGTGATAAGAACTGCAGCCAGTGAGGAATAAAAGAGGGCTTAACCTGGTGCGGTGCAGTATATAGTGAGGTGCAGTACAGTGTGGTATGGCACGGTTCTCAATTACCAACACGTAGATAGCGAGTTCATCATCAATCATCGATCATCGATCAAAAGGAACGCTCAGGATGCATGTCTACGCTCCTCCCGCTCTCGCGCCCATCTCCGGAGGCATGGCGGGGATAGGTGCGCGACGTGCTATGCTACGGACGCGAGGGATGGGAGGGGATGTGATTTCCATAAGTCACGGAGTGGATCTAGAGTTGAGTCGAGTCGGGTTGAGTTGGGGAGGGAAGAGAAAAAAGGAGGGAGGGAGGGAAATGAGAAGCGCGAAACAGGGGAGGTGCCCGCTTGAGAAAGAACAGCCCAGAGACACATGACGAGTCAGGAGTGGAGAACCACCTGCTCAAAAGGGGACGGTGTTGCATGTATTGATGGACGATGAGGAGAATGAGAAGATGCAAAGACGACGGGGACGGAGTGACAGCGAGAGGTAGTAAATGCTGCGAGACGATTCAAGTTGGAGAGGAATGGAATGATTGCCACCTCGCCTTTTGCATTTCGCACCTGCACGTGCATTTCTCTTCCAGGTCCTGCCTGTCAAGTTTCCGTAAACAACCTTGTAAACTGCATGATACCAGCTGCCGGTGTTTTATGCGCCCGCCCGTCAAATGGAAATTGGAATCAGACAGATTTTGCTAGCTCCAAACGGGACGCCATCGCTCAACATACCTCGAAGAAGTCGAAAAATGAAGAATAAAAAAAAGGCTCGCTTTCGTAGATGCTGGAATCGCAGCCCAGGGCAAAAAATTAAAAGCGAGAACGCAACGCAAACATGATACGACAAACAGACCATCGCGCTGAGGCCACTGCACATGTGCGCTAGAAGCCCAGAGTATGCAGATAAAAGGAATCTCGTGGTCAGATCCATCCTCTTCTAGGATCCTCTTCTAGGATTCCAGACTCCGATGAGGTGTATGCGCCACGGTATGAGAATCTCGGCCGCAGCACGAGGACCTAGTAGCATGGATACCCTCACTTCAGACCTCACCGGAGTGTTCCATTGAAAATGGGGTGACAATTCTCAACCAGGAACTGCACCGCCTCATTCTTGACCTGCATATCCGTCATCTCCCTCGCCAAGCTCTCTGGTCTCATGATCGTAGGCGCAAACACAACTGCAATATTCATGCTCGTCATGAGATTATCCTGTTCGTAGCTTACAACCCTCTTCAGATGGAAGACCAAAAACTCAAGGACCTCCTTGTGCACCCTTGGCAAGCCGGAGATGGAGGTAGTTTCGAGGAGTTTGTCATAGACTTCGTATGTGACGAGTGGGTTGGGAAGGCGGCGGAAGTACTGCTTTAGCGTTGAGGAGACGGCATGGATGTCTAGATCTGGGTCGGAGATGTCAAAGTTTTGTTGAGGAGAAGTCTCGAAACCGTCTTTGATGACTTGTACTTGGCTGGCACCACCGGCTTTGCGGTAAATGCCCTCTATGTCCATTCCTATACCTGTAAGTATGACACGGTTGGTAGGGATACATACTACTTACCTCTTAGCTCGACTTCCTCGATACATCTTCTCACGATGAATGGAATGAATGTCTTCTCGAACTCAGCTCTTGCTTCAAGGTCGGAGCCGAAAAGGGCTAGGTACGTCAGCACAACGGGATCAAGCTAGCCAGAGGCTGACTTACTTGTAGAAGCGTCGATGGTCAGAGCCGGAGAACTGCCATTTGATTGTGACTTCCAAGGCTGATGACCTTTCGCACCAAGCTTGGGGTTGCCACCAAAAAGTCCAAATCCAGGTCGGGGAGGCTCTGCATTACCGTGTCGCATGGCGTTATTGGTGTAGTCAGTGGTGGGAGGAGTTGAATTATACGGGACTGTTTCTGTAAATTGCATCTCGCGACTGTAGCTAGCTTGGGTCGACGAGAAAGCACCCTTCAGGCCTTTGGTGACCCCTTTGGCAACGTTCTGCCCACCCTTCTTCCAGTTGAACTTTTTCGGTTGGCCTTTTCTGATGCTGACGACCTGGGGCCCTTGCAAGACACTGACGGGTTCTGCTTCTTCTTGCTGTAACGTAGTTCCCGAACTGACCATCGACATCTCATTGGTATTAGATCGCCCTTCACGCGAGTCAATGGAGATCTGCGACCGATCTTTGTGGTGCGAATAGATGCCCAGACCGTTCGGAGCTCCGCGAGATTGTTCCGCTTGGGCGCCTGAACTAGCTTTATACAACTCTTGAATCTGGTGTACGAGCTGATTGTTGAGCTCTGCCAGCTGTGCATTCTTCAGTGACAATTGCTCGAATTCTTGAACGCTCTTATCCTTCATCTGCGTAAGATTGGACACTTCGTCCATCAGATCATTACGTTTCTGAATAAAATCCTCAATCTGTGGTGCGAACGAGTCCTTGAGCCGTTGCAATGATTCAGCAAAATCTCTCATAACTGCATGGTTCATCTTGTTGAGATCCAAAGGATCGCCGCTCTTCTTTGCCGCTGCAATATGCTCCGTCAGTATCTCAAGTTCACGCACCACCATTTCTTTCCGGGTGTCAAGGACGACAATAGTAGATCGTTTCTCACGAAGTTCGGAGTTGACCTGCTTGATGTTCGCAGTTGAATGCAGTGCAGTTTCAAGCTCAGCAATCTTCTGGTCTCTTTCCATAGTCTTCTGTCGTTCTCGTCTCAGTTCATTCTTGACCCAAGCAAGCTCATCACGGTGCTCTGATGAAGATGTAGTAGGTCTACTGGTATCCTGACCATTCATAGCATTGTTGGCAATGGGAGACCGAGGCCACTTTTGCTCCTTCGACACGCGTATGCCCTTGTCGCTAAAGCTCCTACCATGGCGAACAGAATTCGAGACTCTTCGCAAAAACGACTCATGTCCCTGAGAGTCCTCCCCACCCAGGATTCGAGCCATATCTTCATCCATTGAAATTGAAAAGTCCCCGCCAGCAGACCATCGCGGCAGTCCGGGCGAAGTCGGTCTCGATCCGTGTTTGAGCGTCTCTGATTGCGATGTGCTGAAAGACTGGTTACGACGCTGAGTGCGTTCAATCGGTGGAGATGGCGGCACTCTCTGCGCGACAAACGAGCCGTTTACTTTCGAAGCGGAAGAATCTCCTTTTCGGGATAGAGACGTGTCAAAAATGCCTCCAAGCCTAGGCTCTTCTATGTTTGCACCGTTCACTTTTTCAGAAGCACTGACATCCCCGGAAGCCATGTTCGTAGTCGCAGAGGTTGAAGACGATCCTTGGTTAGATTCAGGAGATTCTTGCGTCTTAGCAAGTGTGGACGGTACCTCTTTTCTCGGTATTGTCTGGCTCACTGTAGAGCTCTCTAGAGAATCACCCCGCTTTGGGGGGTATTGCAACTGTCCTATCATTGAGGCTTGTGCCAACTTCAGAGAATCTGTCGACCCATCTTCTGTTGGGCGATAGTCTTGCAATTGTTGGGAGGCGCCATTGTTTTGTGTCAAGAATGATTCTGGCTCTTGAACAACCGACACATCTCCTCCACATGTCTCGCTTGTCTTTTCAGGTTCGTGGCTCTGGCCTTGAAATGATGGAACTGCCATAGTGGGTGGTGAAGCCGGTCCGGATTTCGAGCTCCTGGCTGAACCTCCCAATCTCTTAGCCTTGGGTACTTCTTGCAGCTTGAACCTCTCTTCGGAAGCCATATCTCGGTTATTCTGTGGATCTTTAAAGGGTGTGGCATATTGTGGGCGGTTTACGCCTAAGCCCACCAGTGGAGAGGTGGTTGCTGGTCCGTTTGTGCTGAAGCTGCCTTCCCTCCGCTTTTTGATTGAATCAATAACTTCTTCTGACGGCACACGACCCTTCTCTTGATATGCGATATGAGGTGAAGCGAGAGGAGAGGTTGGTGTGCCGCTGGACGAGTTTCGAGCCACGTACTCGGCTGTCTTCGTAGCCGGAAAGTAGTCTCGCTCTGTACGTTGTGTCTGGTTTTGTGCAGGATGAGGTGACAGCTGGGCGGGGACCGTTGGATCAAATGCAACAGGTATAAGAAACTCCTCTCCCCCTAGACCCTCGACCTCGGATCTTTGAGACATGGACGAATGGCGGCTGGTAGGGACGTGGGGAATGTTCAACACATCTGCAATATTGTCAGCTTAGGATCACGAATAACAGTGAACTGCAAAATACCACGAGAATAGCTTCTACTATTGGCTGGCGATACATCCCTCCTTTCGCTTGAGAGACCCGTTGGCACACCCCGCCGCTCACTCCTCGGTTGTAGCCGTGGCGGAACCTCTGTAGGAGTTTCCGAATGCGTCTCTGAAGGGGGCGTCTCGAGTTCAGGCGAGTACGAGCTCTTTGGTGCTGCACTTGGGGGGAGGGACGGAAGAGATTTGTCGAGAAGGGCGTTATTTGCTGCTGCTTTCTGCCGGTGCGCAGCATTACGTGCAGTCCTTTTTCTCCGCCTTGCCATCAAAGCCTCATGACAGTCCATGCAGAATATCCCCTGCGAAGTGCGAGCGTATCGTAAATTTTCGATTTTCTTCTTGCAGTTTCGACATTTGAAGCAAGTGGCACAAAAGGCTTGATCGCCAGTCAAGATCGCAAGGTCTTCAATCTTGTTACTACAGCTACTGCAGCTGTAGGTACAGTTGTTGCAGATAAGGGATCCATCGCCAAGCAGGAGTAGGTTGGCGTCTGAGTCGAGAAGAGTATTACAGGTGTTGCATCGGAAGCAATCGATATGCCATCTATTGCCCGCTTTCCAGCAGTCAGTAGGACAGATGGTTCTAACAGGCCTAGCAAGAACATACCTAATTCGAATGCTTTTCCTTCTTCAAGAACCTGCAGCATGTGTAAGTCATTTTTTGCATTAGGTGGTAGTGTACATGCTTACTTCTCCACACCCTTTGCAGGGATAGGCGGCTTCATCTGGATCCAGCGGTGAGTCTGGATATGCCGTGGGGGAATCCATCATGATATTGCTGCTATCTCCAGGATATTGTCCATTCATTGGAATGTTAGGAGAAGAGTAGATTTGGCATAATAGTGTAGCAAGGTAATCGGATTAGATGTAATCAGAAGGCCTGATAGAAGTGGGAGAACCGCCGTCGAGGCTCGCATAGGCGGACGACAAAGGAATGGACTTGTTAGGTGAATGAGTGTAATCGCTACTGCGGTGCGCAGGTTGAGGAGTCGTTGAGCGGTGGAATTGTGTGCTGGAGTCAGCTAGTTCAGACAAGCTACCTCATCATTGGATCGCGCAATTTTTGGTGTATCCTGGGCAGCAATCAGGAACATACTGCTAGAGTTTCAAGTTTGACTAGCAACAGCTTATCGAACGATTGCGCAGACCAGACAAGGTTGACGGTGCTGCAAGGTCTTTGGTGGTGATGGGCATCAGCACAGTTTGGGAGTCTTTGACGGATCGGAGCACAGCTGCACCACTGGGAGACTTACTATGTAGTACAGTGGTACATCATTTCGGGTCCTAGGCTCGCAGGATTTGGCAGCTGGCCAGGGGGTTATGAGACACTAGCTACCTAAAGAGTGGACCTCCATCACTCGTTTCAGCTCCCCTCACCATCTTGTAACTAGCTAACTTGTTGGGACCTCTATGGACTCCTAAGAGCTTGATTGCCGCGTGAAAGTAGTAGTTTGTTTTAACGCAGCAGATCTCCTTGCCACTTTCTCCTTCAGAGTACATGGGTTGTCTAGCAGCGGGGGACCCTGATCTCCCTAACTACCCAGAACTGGCAATCAAGCTGGTAGGGGTAAATGGTAGTTAGCGTGTAGATTGCTGTGTGCCTGAGTAGTGAGGGTCTCCGGCACCCCCCAATTTGGCGCACCCTCTTATGGTTTCAGACGGACAAGGAGTAGCTAAACTTCGTCGGGTCTCTTAACAGTGGATTCCAATTACTTAAAGGATCTTTTGCCGAGATTATCACTTAATTTTAGTTCATCCTCAAGATCTCTAATTATATGGCTAATTAGTCAGATTGGTCCCTTAACTTAGAGAGGATAAATATAACCAGGTAACGCTCTTCTGAGAATCTCTTGTAAATTTTGGAACCTAACTGTGAGACGAGGTGAATTGAGCAGTAATGACGAAGGTGTTCAATTAGTATTTGGTGGGCTGGTGAGCAAACATTTTAGGCGTGCACGACTGACCTGCGACTCAGTTCGGCTGACTACATGAATATTCGGAGGAGCCAATGCAAATTTATCAATAATGATTGATTTTCTTGCTAATGCAAGCTTCGGTGCAGTTCTGCCTCCAGTAGTATTTACAAGCAATGCTAATGCGCAGTCCTTCCGAGTCTTACCAGAGCATGACAGTCATCGCTTCCCAATGGAGCACTCGAACGAGAAACTCCATTCAAAGTTCACAAGACCTCCGTTCAAGGCCTATCCAAACACCAATCAAGGTGCATCCCACTCCATTCAATCCATCAAGGTCCATCCAAACTTCATCCAAGGTCTATCCAACTCCATTTCAGGTTCCATCCAAACCCCATCTCAAGTCCGTCAAAACTCCACTGCTCAGAACCAAAAAGATACCACTCTTCATATCTCTACACCCCCTGACAGATGATCATCTCCGGCGGTTAGTAGCAATGAAATAAGTCAACAAAGACTTCAATGCCTCGTCGTTCCCCGCCACCATTTGAAAATATTTCTCCTCCGGATTAATCAATCGCCGAAGCTCAACACAGAATGCAACGGTTGCTCGTCGAGTCTCCGAACTCTCGTTGCGAAGGCATTTCAACGCGAAGTGCGTCAGCCGCTCCTCTTGTATTTTGTCCAAAATCTCGGTCCCCTTGATTCGTGCGACAAGACCGCTCAAGATGTGCAAGCCCATGGAAATTGCTCGATAACCAGCATCATCGTGCTCCTGGAGCTCGAGAACGTCGAGCACAGGGTCAATGACTTCAGTTGATGAACACGCATCCACAATGTCCTCTGCTGTTTCCTCTAGGCCACCAACGATGTGACACCTAGATTCGAAATTCCGCCGTGCTGTGAGAAGTGCAGAAAGAGCTCGTGCGTGATAAGGTGCACAGTATTTTGCACTGTGAACCAACATCAGCCGTATGGTAACAAGTATCTGAAACTTGTTGTCATATTGGCGACCCAGAGACTGACGTCGTTCTGTGTTTGGTGTCTCCAGGGTATCGAGAAGAGCAAGCAGCAACTCATCATACTTCTCTTCGTCTTGGAACAGATCGTCATTGGCTTTGATTAGACCTTGAAGCCTGCGATACCCATAATCATCCATTTTCCGGGCACGAATCTTTTCTATGCCATTGCTCAACTGCGTTCGCGCCTTACCTGGGTCTTTGGTATTAGGAGAGATAGAACGGTTCCGCACGGCTATCTCCGTACTTATGTACTTTTGACGCATGTTTTCTTCTTTCTTAATCGGCTCCAGTATCTGATTGAGCTGATCAATCTCACGCAATGCAGTTGGAGGACTTGGCGACCTGATCGATCGTCTCCTGCTAGGGACTTTGACTACTTCTTTCCCAGCTTTCATCCTTTCCTCTGACCTTCTCTTCGTAACCTGAGAAATCTTTCCAGCCCCAGCTTGGCCTGTTGAAGCCTTATCTTCGTGAATCTGAATAGAACCCGTGCTGCGTGTTCTACCATGTTTCGAGGGTGGTGGTCGGTTTCCAGGGAGATCACTATGCTCCACTTCTTTCCTGGCTTTCATCCTTTCCTCCGACCTTTTCTTCGTGACCTGAGAAATCTTCTCAACCCCAGCGTGGTCTGCTGGAGCCTCTTTGACAATTTCTTTGCCAGCTTTCATCCTTTCTTCCGACCTTCTCTTTGTGACCTGAGAAATCTTCCCAGTCCCAACCTGGCCTGCTGAAGCATTGTCTTCATGGATTTGAATAGATCCTCCGCTGTGTGTTCTACCATGTTTCGAGACCGGTGGTCCGCTCTTATGGAGATCACCATGCTTTCTGGCCCGCTTGTCCACCTCAGTATGGACAGGTGGTACATTAGTTGATGTTGATCTGTTTCTCATTCCAGCTCTTACGGAATTCTTGTCCGTGGCTACCAAGGGTGCCGCCTCCTTGACAGGGATCTGCTGCTCATCTTGACCTAGCTCGAATGGAGGTACTTTGGTGGTGCCAGTTTCTGATTGAGAGACCTCACGTCTGGATGAGGACGGTTGAAGGGCTGCATTCTCCAAATCCTGCACCTGTTTGTCCCCTTCCTTTTTCATTGTGATATCATCCGTCTGAAGAATATTCATTGTTTCGGCATCTGCTTTCTGTTGCACAAACGCAGCTTGCTTGGGAGGTATTCGCTTGAGCTCGATGAGCCCACGGTGGGGCCTCATCGGAGCACTGGAGAGTATGTGGAATTTTCTTTCATATGTGCTTGGGTATAATTGACTAGACACTGGTCGAGCGGTATCTTGTGCTTCCACGTCACGCTTTCTGGTTGCATTATTTGACTGTGGGGGTGGAGGACGGATGACGTCTTCTGCATTAGCATCTTGCTTCCTTGTAGTCTTGATATCCCTGGTCGAGGATCGTGCTGACTGGGCTGACGAAGGACGGGCAGTATCTTCTACCACAGCTTCTCGTTTTCTTACGGTCTTTGTGTCTTTAATCAATGGTTGTGATGCTTGTGCTGAAGGGGGACGAGCAGCATCCTCTACCTCCGCCTCTCGTCTCTTTGAACCCCTTGCGTCCCGAACAAATGTCTTGTTCCCTTGAGCAGAAGGGGGGCGTGGAACTTCCTTCGCTTTCATTTCTCTAATCTTTGCGGCCTTTATGTCCTTGATCGAGGGTCTGTTGGAGTGTGCAGACTCGGGCCGAGCGCTTTCCTGTGCGTCCATCTCTTTCTTCTTCGCGGCTTTAATGTCCTTGATGGATGGTTGTTGCTTCAATGATGACTTTGTTGGTTCGACAGTTATATTGCTGTCAAGCATTTTTTGAGTCTTGAAATCAAGACTATCTCTGAGCCTGTCAGCTCGATCAGGCCACATTGTTGCATACGTGGCATAAGTCGTACGCATTGGTGTTCGGACTTGTGGTTTGGGGTCATTGAGGCCGTTCTTAATGCATTTTTCGATGAGATCAAGAACACTAGCGTGGTCACAGTGACGGCCATTCTTCGCGAAAATTGCGATCAGCCAACCGGCGACGGCTGTTCTGGCGTTAGGATCTTTGTGCTCGGATGCTGACACGATGTAATGGAGAATATTTTTATTACACGTGGCATTGCTGATGATGGTCTCAAAGGTGGCGATGGCAGGATCTCGTTTGACCTTTGAGGTATTGCAGCATCGTGTGATCAATGTCTCTGCGACAAAATCAACCATGAAATCAACGCCATGCCCGAGTGCATCGGCAATATGCTGGAGTGTATGTAAACCAGCGGTAGAAACGTTGGTTCGTAGAGAATCTACGACCTTTAGGATGTTGTCCAACTGTGATTTGATGAAGGTGATGTACTGTGGGCGATAGTCGTGTATACCATTGCCATGCGTGATTCGAGAAATCTTTATAATGGCCTTTCGACGCTTGTCCCAGTTTTGCTCCGTCTCCTTGCCTTCAAATAAACGGTGCATGTCTTGAGACATATCTTCAAAGTCTCTCGCAGAGGTGATCGACAAGGGCTTAGTAGCATTCTCGTCATCTTTCAATTTGGTGTCAATATGGGTGGGGTGTTCGACGAATGCATCACCTGCATCTTTCAGCATGGCAAAGGGGGGCGGCTCAGTGTGTGGTTTTGGCATGCTCTTCACAACAGGATTCTGAACTGATCGCTTCATGGTCATCATTGTTGTATTCTGTGCGTAAGTCATTGCCCAGTTGAATATGCCAGCTAGTAGAGAAAAGGCGTAGAAGGGGCCCAAGATCATGGGCATGCCCGATGAAGAACCGCAGGCATTTGCGAAGTAAGCAATGCAAAGTTTCGGTTTTCAGAATCAGACAGCAGCTACAGCATGAGTGATCAAGATTTGCTTGCTGAATTATGATACCGCAGAAAGTTGGTAGTATGTATGTAGCACGCGATGTAAGCAAACAACTTGAACTTTTCTTAGGGTCTGGCCTTACCAAAGTCAGCTAGGGTGTCTTGTTCTTGGCGCGACATCAACTTACTAACCAATTGTGGAAGCCTTTTGCAGCTAGCACTAAATACTATGTAGTAAGCGTTGAGAACCAGCACAATTAATGCAGTGATTCTCATAAACTCAAGGCTCACAATGATAGAGTATGTTACAGGTACAGATATCCGTGAAGGGTTATTCTATGGGATATACGAGGCTTGAGGTGGGCTGGATAGTTGAGCTTCATTGGAGATGTGGTTGTGGTAATTCACCTCAATCAAGCTCTTGTATGAGGGATGCTTCTGTACATATCCTGGCATCGGATACTGGGGCAAGTGCGCGCTCAATATACATACAAGACCGCGACAAGTAGTAGAATACATCTGAGGGAAGCGAGATCCCAAAATGGCTACAGAACGTTTGATTCAGACGACAATGTCACCAGGGTCGACAAGCATTCGGTCCCACTTCCGTGCGCCGGGTTCTTCCATCTCACTTGGAACGCGTAGTTCTGTCGGACTGTAAAGATACCAACCCTTCAATGCAGCAACGGCAGCACAAATCCGAGCCTCATCAAGGCTTGAGCCAGCTCCTTCGCCTAACTTTTCGTGCCCGGAGAAGACTCCTATCACAAATACGGGATGTCTGCTCTTTCTCCCTGTCTCGCTTACTATTCTCGCAACCGGTGACTGAAAGCCTTCTCGAGCACATAAGCGACTAAGATCTCTCTGAGGATGGCGAAAGTTGAAAAGGCTAGCAATGTTTAATTGCCTGGACATGAAATGCTCCCTGAAGAATGACTTCACAGCCGCGCGGCCGCTGTGGAGATATAATGCTCCTGTCAACGCCCGTACGAAGTTCGTACTGGCTTTCTCTTCTGTGACACCCTCAATCGCAGTGCTTGAGGCTTTTTTATCTTTGGCGGGTTGCTGAACGTCTCCAAATTCATCGTCATAAACGGTCCTGGAGCTGATCCCTCTCCGCTTCCATCCTGAGCTTGCATCCGGCGTCGTACTTATCAATGCTGACGGCTTGGGACCCATATCTGACTCCGGCGCGACCCTCCGAAACTGTAAGTAGCCGGGGTCTACTTCTCCACCCGGGTGCGCCGCAGCCTCGACGCCCCATTCTCTCGTTATAGCAGCAAGAGCCTTGGGTCCAACATAAGCATACATTGCCGCAAAGACGACAGCTAACGGTAATCTTGGATATCGACATATTATGTATTCGGAGGTATAGTAACCAAGGAGATCGTTTCCGAGTATTGAAAAAGGATTATTGTTGAACTGAGGTGAAGGATCAGCAGAAGGATCAACCAGAGTCCGAGCGAGAACTTGGAGAGGCAGGCGAGATGGTAATTGGAGCCGAGCATGAAGGGCAGCCAGCTTGGCCGAAGATGATGCAGCTTGGATAGGAGGTGATGGTAGCCGTAGAAGGTGTTCCTCTGACAACGTGTCCGGGAGTTGTCCTTGGACATCCTTCGGTGAGTGAGCTTCGCGTAGAGATGGCTGGTGCGTTGCAGATTCCCATCGTCTGCATTGACATTGTGGTGGTATGATAGTTCGAGGTCTTGTTCGAGGCGAAAGGACGGTATCACTCCATCTAAGGAGCCTCAATCTTTTCATGTGGGTCACTGGACTTTCTCGCGCTCAATCATCAACAGTCTCATTCGAAAGCGTGTTAGCTCAAGAAATGAAGCGCTCAACGTCCGCTATGCTACGAACCTCAATTCGTGTTGTACGATTCTGTACGGAGTACCATAAAAAGCTGTAGGAAAGTAGCGGCTGCCGCTAACTAAGCTCGATTAGTCTACATGCTCAACTCGCGATCCAAGCTTCGATCAACTCCGCAACGACACCTTGTGTGAAGCATACTTCTCTGCCCAAAACGCTGTTTCAGCGCCTTTCAGTCTCAAAGCTACCTGACCTGTAGGCATTAGACTATACGATGGGTGGGGGCGGCAAGATACCGTATGTGCACGCTTCGGACGCATTGTCGCTCTCCAACCCCTACTAATCAATATACTCAGCTACCCAAAGCACGTCTGGTCTCCATCTGGTGGTTGGTATGCGCAGCCTCACAACTGGAAAGCGAATACTGCTGTGATGGGTTTCGTGATATTTGGGATCACAGCTCTTGCATGGAAAGTCGGCGCGGAAAGGGAACACAGATTTAAAATGCCGGAGCCGCACAGGTTCTTCCCAAGTCGCAAGTATGACTCGTTAGCCTTCCCTTGCCTCTTAGCATACTCTGACATCTTCTACAGCTGGAGCAGGCAAATTATCGAACATGAAAAGGCTACAAAATCATCTTCAGAATGACCGGTTTGGTTTCGGCATTATAGCATTCAGGTCGATGGCGTCTCCGCAGGAGTGTATGAGATACCTGCTCCAGAGAAACATATTTTGTATCTGACACGAAATTCAATTGTTCTTCTGGGCTTGCCATTTCATTTGCCTGCTGAGATCGTCCTTCTCCCTTCTGGTATATGCCATTAGCCTGTCTCCAAAACACTCTCCGTTCCAGGTTTCATTCAGACTACTTTGGAGTTGATGGTTCGGCATGCCCGGCTGCTCGATGACGAAGCTTGCAGCAACGATAGCATATATTAGTGAGATTACCAGATCGGAACATTGGTTAGGCATCAAATCCTTGTCCAGTCCCAGAACTCGACCGACCTCGACCTTTGATGGGCAGCAGACATCATCACCTATCGCCATTGCCAGTGCTCCTAGAAACGCATTTCCGCCGCCGGTCGGATCCACCACCTTTGACTGTGATTCTTCGAGTTGGGCATGATACGCGTTGAGATGAATGCGATGTCCCCTTATAAATGCGGAGCAACCATGTTTTCCTTCGCGAACCACCAGTGAACCTCCGCTGTCTTGGCCAATCCCCCATTCAAGCACTTTGGCTGCCATGTCATCTCGTGAACTGTACTCTCCATCGAAGAAGCCGGCGAGCTCCTCCCCATTCGGGCTTACAATATCGACTTGCCGTATTGCTTGTCTGAAGCTGTCAATGTGATCCGGGGTACAGAGGTCTGGAACTGGTTCCCAGATGAAGAGAGGCCTGGGCCACTTGCTCTTCTTGTCGTTCTCCTCTGCCACTCGTCTGGCTAGTAAGTTGTCAACGAGATCCATGCACCGCTCCGCCGAGCACACCAAGTGGAATGCCTGTGAACGAAGAAGTTGAACCGAGAGCGAGTGGTGATCAAGTCGGATTTTTGGCGTCAAGTACTTGAAGTCTAGTCGAGTTCAGCAAATCAGTATCGTTATGCCTATTTCGGGAGGACACCGACCACGGTGATCTTCTGGGCCATACCTATTCCAGGCCCTTGTCGTCAGTCGGTTTCTGTCTTCTCGGAAGAGACAGCTGGTTTGCCACGAATCTATCGTGCGACGGAAGTCAGTTGGGAAGTCAGAGCCTGTGTCGACAATCCAGCCAACAGATTCTGAATGCTCTGCACCAGCGACTAGACGTGCGCCGATGGCGGCATAGGTGCCGGCGCCTCCAATGACAGATTCTTGATAACCTTTGCCTTCTGTGTACTCGATCTCGTCTGGTAGAGGTTAGCAACCCCATGAGATATTACGAAATATACTGGTTCATTAGTACCAATAATGAACATTCCCAAGGTACACGTTTTAATGCCAGGGTTCCCCATAATGTTTTGCTACCTCCCAATTACCGTGCCACAATATAGTGTGAGCGTTGCGTCTGTCTGTGTATACTTTTCACTTTGGTGTACCTGGGGCGATCTTTCTCCACGGACTTCCACATTTGACCGTATCAACCTCCAGGGTTGGGTAGATAAATATGCAGCTTGGTCTGCCGGGCAGTGCCAAGGACATTATTTCCTTAGATTCAATGAATACTACGGAGTCGTGCTTCAAAAGTAGCTGTCCCCCCCCGGCTAGTGTGGCTGAAAGACTAGCCATCTTGGACTTAGCTGCTGACAATTAGTCTTTTGAATGACTTAAATCTTAGAGGCTTAGGATAAGCGGTTATAGGGCTTAGAACCTAAGTCAAGCCTTATAAGCAGCGCCTCAAGAGCTACAAAGATAAGCACCCACTCCTTGTACTATTAGTTGATTGGCCAGCCAATGTTGAAGCTAAGAGAGGCTAGCAATACCACATTAGCTGGGGGGGGACAGCTACTTTTGAAGCACGACTGGCCGTAGAGTCTCTCGTTTGGAGCTGAATTTGCTCTCTCTCGTTGCTATAGCTATCTCTGTACATATTTATAGATCGTTTGGAGCTCTGTGTGCAGCGTGAGGGTAATAACAACTTTCGTGGATGAGAAATATACAATTTGAGTGGTGTATAAAAGACGTAATTAATACCAAAGCACTAAGGATTCTGGTGTACTAATACATGAGATAGCGTAATATGTAGTACGAGAAGCTTGTATCAAACTAATCCCAATGCAGTATCTCATTACTTCTGGGCGGCACCTCGTAGTATTGAAGTTAGAACTTGAGAAAAGTGCACCCAAATTGTTCTCGGCGGAAAGAGTTTGATTCGGATTGCGCTGCAGTGGCTACAGCAATCATGTAACACACCTCGTTCGCTCTTGAAGCGACCACCAGATTAAGTAATGTCAGGACACTATGTTCTGCATCCCAACCAAGGGTGATATCGAATTTGCCAAGTATGAAAGCTGAGTTGGAACAGCTCTAGATGAAAATAATAGTCGGTTATCAAAGGGATGCTAGAATAAATCATCCGCCTCTATGACCGGATCAAAAGTACCTGATACTGACTATGTTGGATATCAAGTCGCGAATAATACGAAATTCAGTTGGAGCAAAAACCCTTGGTATCTCGATCGGGCCAGAATATCAAGATGTTGTGATGCTGTTACCAGGAACTGACCCATTATACGTCTATTGGTCAGAGTGAGTAAAGGAATAAACAGGACGGAGGGATATGAAAGCTGCCCTGCAAATGACCTCCCGGAAAGGAAATGAAGCATCCCAGAAGGGTAACGCATGTGGGCTGCACAGATTCCAGAATGCTAATATCTCGTGCTGACTACCATTTCAATAGCGACGCAATTCTCGGTTTCCAGACGCAGCATCTCGAACATCCCTTGCTCAGCGTACCTGAAGGTAATACAATTATTGGCCTTAGCAGCGCCATCGCCACCGTCATCATCATTAACGTTAGTATTGCACGTTCCTGCGCGGCCTGGCACTGAATCCTGGCGGGATGGTCTCTCAAGTTATATTGGGGACCCGACTTCCAAGTCCTACGCTTCAATACCAATTCTGTCACTATAAGAGACATCTGGCCAAAAGCCACTGTCCATCTCCTCGTTCTCCCCCGCTCCCAAGCGAAAACCCGCTTGTATCCTTTCACCGCCCTTGACGACCCTGCCTTTCTAAGCCTTATCAGTACGGAATGCATTCAGGCAAAGAAGCTTGCAGTGGACGAACTCCGAGGCAAATTTGGTGAATACTCTGCCATGGACAAAAGGCCCGGAGGTCACGACTGGGCGGCCAGAATCAATGTAGGGGTTCATGCTGTGCCAATCATGTGGAATGTTCATATTCACGATATAACAAGGAGCTCTGTGGTGGGAAGGAGCCCAGACTCACCATTCTTTGTGTCACTAGAAGCCTTTCCACTTGCTGCACATGATCCAAGGAGGTGGCCGGAGGTGCAAGAGTATGCTAGGCAGGAGTTAAAGTGCTAGAAATACAAAAGAAGGTTTGGAAATGACTTTAAAAAGTTTAAAAAGCACTTGGATGTGGAGCTTGAGAAGTTTAAGAGGGAGTGAATGGATTCGCTCAACGATAAAATTAGACTGAGTAGTCTATGTATATATACCCGCTGTTGTTGGATTGCTGGCGTGGAGACCTGCCCTTGGAATTTGGTTGCCATGCAGCCATGGCATTATCGTTTGATATAGACATATGACACAAAGTAGATTCCCTACAGTTGTCATATCGATCGCGCAAGGGGAGACGGCCAGAGTGGCTACCATTGTTTGCCGCCACTGTGGACTGCTTGCCACACTGTTACTTAATAAATCTTAGAGTCCTAGACCAACCACTTAGTAGTGAGGCATGATAACTGGCTTGTCTATAAGGGCGATTGGCTTAACCACGTTAACCCAATCTTTCCTGACAGAGCTGCAAGCTATTATATTGTGGCTATCAACACCCCAGGCGCAGAATATAAGGCACAACGGCAAGTACTGAACAAGAACGAAGGCGAACGAGGGTAGGGAATTATAGCAAGGCAAACAGGGAGCAGGGTGACCAGTCAGAGCGGCTAAGCAGCGGAACAGACCATCAATGAATCCAGAGCCCAGCAAAGAAATCGCGGCGCAGAGGAGAAGCATCGAAGATAGGGGAGGTTGGTAACATGAGGAAAGCTGGGTATGGGAAGCATGTATTGACATCACATCAGTTGTATGTTCAGACATCATACCTCAACGCTCTCTTATCTTCATCTTCTGCACCAGTAAGCCAACTGCAGTCTGTTGTCAGATTCGAGGCGAACCTGTATTTCTTGATGACTTCGCTCTTCGAGAATTAACTAATGTCGAACCAGGTTTCAAACCTTATGAGCGCCTATTGGCCAGTTTTGCTGCGTTTGCTTCTGCGTTCTGCCTGCGTTTGATTAGTTACTTTCAACTGCATTTTCGCAACTAATTTCGCTGTTCGTACAGTCATTCTATACGTATATCTACGTGCACAGCTCCTTGGTAGATAATACAACTTCTTTTCTACACGCTCCAGGAAGCGTTTCATCACCGGATCTATGTAAGAGCGGCTGACAGCCGAGGATGAAAATGTATCTTAGACTGCGCATCCACCGATTGTTGTTGTAGAAAGCTGCTCAATTCTCTATTCTGCAGCTATCAAGTACGAAAACGAATATGATAAGGACAGTGAGCCCCTTTACGCGCACAGGCCATAGCAGTCTCGTTCCACCCCCGTCTGACACGATACTAATGAGCATCTCATAGCCTGCTGATGAGATAATGTTCTGCTATAACGCATTTTCGATGGGGGCAGCTGCTGAGTTCTAGGACTCTCCTCACGACCCTTCTTTGATTGAAGATTCCTTTCCATTTCTTCCCATTCGCCCACGGACGACGGCAGAAAGGGAGGGGGGCAGGCTTGACACGCATAGGCTTGCTGCACCTGCATTCTAGACTTGAGCGTCCTACTGTTTGAGATTGTCTGTACTTCCATCACGCCCACCGGCTCCGTTCACATATTAAAATGTGTGCCGACTGCCAACAAATCTTCATCCCCTCGACTTGTCTTTACGTGTTGTGAATTGTCGTGGACTCTGCTGTCGCTGGGGAGGGATCCCATTTTTCGCTCCAGTGTCGAGTCTGACGGAAGACTACCCAGTTCGACCCAGAGTGATGACTCTGTTACGTACATCAGCTCTGTCAACTCAGAAAGATGAGCACGACCAGAGCAAGACAAAATGAACGGCAGTACCTTCGAAGTTATCATCAATATTGTCAGGATAGAGTTCTGCGGCGGATACTATTGCTGGTGGTCGCCGCTGCTGTTGGTGAGGGCAATTCGCGTGGGGAGTTGAGTTCGGGAGACACGAGGAGCACGACAAGATTTTGGAAAGAGGAACCACTGGGCCACCCGTTGTCGCTGCATATATGGTAGCACTGATGGGGTGAGGCATCATAAACAATCTGAGTAGGGTCTGATGTGCACCAGTCACCTGGTAGGCGTGGCAAAGATGTGGAAAATAAGAAAGGAAGGGAGGAAGAAGACCAGTCCAGCACAGCTCGTTTTATAGCAAAAGGCAAGTGGAAAAACGAGCATCGCGCTGTTCACTATTGCTCTCCGCATCGCTTCGTTGTTTCTTCGAGGAGCTTGCTGGTTACTGAAGGAGCCTATAGAAGGTGGCCGCCAATGACGCGTTGCGCTTTGCTCGTGGCGTCTCTTCGACCCGTAGCAATGATGTTTTGGCACGCAAGCTATTGTTGATAGACGAATCGTCTGTGCCGGGCAGTGTTGAGGCAACGCTTCTGTCCGCTCGAAGCGCAATAAGCGAGGGAGGGACCCAATTACGCCTCGCCAAATCACGTCAACCTTCCAAGCGGAGCGAAGCGGTCAAAAATGATTGACTATGGGGCAATCCAATACGCTCCTGCTTTAATACTCACAGGCCATTCCCAGCCTCAGTAGGCTGACTTTCAATGATGCTTTACAAAGATGAGATCTTGCAAGTTCGCTAACCTTTTAGGCCAATTGCACCAATTGCAAAAAACTAGACGTAAGTTTTGAGTCTAGTCCTAGAGGAAGGAAAGAAGCATGTCGAATGCGACATATAGGAACTTGAAATGTTTGACTCATCATTCCTATGGAAGACCTCGACCAAGAGCAAATTTAAACAGCAAGGCAGCGTGTCCAGGAAAGCAGCACCAATTATCGAGAGCCAATAAGAAATGATTCGACTTTATTCGATTCGCAATACGCTCACAATGGTCATATGCAATACCGTAAATGAGAATAGAACCTGAAGTCCCGAAATGGCGAGTTATAGAGTCAGGATGGATTTAAAAGCGTGCGTCAATCGTGGCACCATGAGGTACTGTATATACATCAAAGCATCATACATGTATTTCAAGCAATCTCTGTTTTCATACCGACTTGATCGATTAAAGACCACTCGTCATCATCTAGATCGGAACCGAGCTGGCATTTCTGTTCACGCCACTCAGGTACCTCAGAAAATGGTGTTCCTGATCCGTAGGTGGACGTTGCACAACTCAACGGCCTAATGTTGTGTTGTAGCGTAAGATTTTTGAATTGCTGAAGCTCGTTATCAAGGAATTGACCGCTACCCACCTTCTCTAGATATTCAATATCTGCTAAGGAGGTCATCCGCGGCTTTGCGCCTCGCTCGATGAGGAAGTTGACAATCGAATCATGTCTCTCCTCGATTGCAATTTCCAAAGCTGTTTCCGATGCGGCAGTTTCAGCTTCTAGATCAGCACCAGATTCAATCAGGTGCCGAAAAGTATTGTAGTCTCCATGCTCCGCCGCAAAATGCAAGGGTGTCTCCTTACACCTTGTGGTCGCATTGAGGTTTGAACCTGCTTCAAGAAGAATTTTGACGACGGCAGCATGTCCATGACCTGCAGCCAGATGTAACGCGGTTGTCCCGGTCAGATGTGTATAAGAGTGGTCACAGGGAGGGGAGGCGGGCTGGACGTCGACGTTGGCTCCGCGATCCAAGAGAAGAGAGACTACATCAGAGAAACCAGATATCGAGGAGTAGTGCAAGGCAGTCATTCCGTTTTGATCCAAAGAGTCTATATCTGCGCCTGCTGTCAAAAGCAACTTTAGCATATTGGCGCTAGAGTTTGTGGCCGCGCCATGTAAAGACGTGCCACCCACCGTGTGCTTGTAATCTACATCTGCGCCCATTTCCAGGAGTGTTCTACCAAGGATGCTTAGATCATATTGGGCACAGATCCATAGGCCGATGTTAATCCTGTGGTCCGAGATCGTTTCTCCAGGACCCAGCTCCAATCTATCCTCTAATAGAGCCGATTGAAGTATGCGATATAGAATCGCGGGAAGCTCCTGGCTGCTACCTTCGGCAATCCGGAAGTGTTCATACCAGAAGGATGTCGAGTAATTCCAAAATTGACAGCGCTTGACCTGCGCATGTAGCCAGTCACCAGTAAGTAACCACGGCCTGAAGATACTTTGTTGGTGTAGACATTGAACATGACGCAGACAAACCGTAGCGATCATCTCGTGAACTTGGGTATGCTGGCAAGGATCGACTGTTGATATCTCCGGGCAAAGAATCAGATTCCTCAAGTCACGATCGCAGAATTGAACGTGTCTATCGTCGTCCATAACGAGAAGGTGCGCACAAAGTTCAACGAGCTCGCTGGAGTCTCTGAGACCGAATGTATAGCATTCTGATTCGGCCGTCATTGTAAGGACTGCTGAGAATAGCTCATCAATATCCAGAAGCCGCAGAGTGAAGGCAACCCAGCGAAGCGCTCTCAGAATGATCCTGGCCTTCCCTAAACCGTTGGCTTGCAGAGCACGCTCGAGCGAATATGCTGACCGCGATGTTGGATGGTCTAGTAACGCTTGCGAGTTCAAGCTCAGAGATAATGGATTGTGGCCAAGCTGGTTGCCTTGCTCAACTGAGATAATAAGTAACTGATAGAAGAACAGCTCATGGGACCTACCCGCAAGGAGTCGGAGCATCGACCAGGATGTGCAATCCACCACGTCTTCGACATCACACCAGATCTCGGTGTTTCGTGCCCCAGAAATCATGCGGACGTTCAGTCCGGAGAATTGAGAGCGACGCGGAAATTCTTCATAGATTTGCTGGCATGTTTCAGCTTAAATCCGCAGCAGCTAGAATGTTGTCTTGGTATACCTCGGAAAGATAAAAGTCAGATTTGCAGTGTATTCTTATCGTTGCACATTGCATGCGAACACGGCGTGAGGCCCTACAGTGACGTACTGCATGCTCAGGCACGATCGCGGCTGTATGCTTGATCTTACGAACGGGGATGTTCCAGCCTGAGCTTCCGGGGCAATCAAGGTTCATAGGCCAATCGACAGGACTGAGCAGTCCACTCCAATCCAAAGATATCTATTGAGCAAGGTTAATCCAGTCCCCAAAATCGGTGGATCGCTCACCATCCCTGCTATACGGCTTCGGAGCCACTCTCTATTTCTGCTCGAGCCGAGTCCAGATAAGGCCTGTAGTCTGTGAGGTCCTGACCATAACTCTAACTGACGAGCGCACCTCTTCCATAATCATGCCTCCGAACGAATGCGAGACTAGTATCAGTCGCTTTTGCTTGGCCTTGCTGATATAAGTCTTCGTCAATTCAATTTGGCTGATGTCATACCCTTTCCACAATATCTTGTCCGAGCTTGCGTGCATCATGTTCTAGTATAGAAGCTGGAGGCATGAGAGTTCCGTAGATCTTCGAGCTGTGCAAACTTCTCCAACCACGGTTCATCCCAATACAATTAAGCAATCGTAGAACGCTGGCAGCAGAGGGTGCTGCCGATTTCGCGATGCAATCGATCTCGGTGACAAAATCGACTCTAAATTATTTCAGCCAGTGTACACATACCACTTCGCCATGCACTGACTCAACCGTGGCTATCCGTCTGCGAGTGCTGTTTATGTTCTCCAGTACCACCTGTACACGAGCGCACTCAGCGACCAATTCTCTCCACTCTTCGTCTTGCTCTCCATGGACTCCATGAGAGAGTTGAATTATTTCTTGTAATTGGTTGATAATATCCGGCATGGATGTCAGGACTACCCTCAAGGGGAACTCCTCGAGAGCTCGGAGAGTGTCACGCTCTCGGCTGCTCTTACGCTCGACTGGTCCGTCCATACCTTGCGAAAGATCGCAATCGGTGTGCAGGCTTGGGCTCTGTACATATGCTGGGCCTAAATCTAATGAAGTCTTCCCAGAGCGTGGATCGGTTGAGAGCTGAGATGAGTCTAGAATCTCCCCATGGTACCATGAATAGTCATGAGCCGGAGGGACATCATCCTGCTGGTGTGGCGGGTTGAGAACGAATTCCGAGGGGCGAAGTACGTTATGAGCATTTATACCAAGCATATCTATCAACAGCGTACCTGGTGCCCGTTCGTCTTCGCCGATGCTCACTTTCGTTGCATAAAGTCTTTTCGCGATATAGCATGAATCGATCATTGGGGATATATATATAGGGGTCCATTTCGTGGGCGATATCGGTTTCGTCCGCCTTATCTATGATGCGGCGCAGAGCACCAACAACCATACAACCACAACGAAAGTACAACCATGCCGAAAGGGAAGAAATTTTGGAGGGGCAACCAATAGGAAGCAAGGAAGTTAATTGGCCAATTCAGTCGTAGTACCTGTAAAGTGGGCTGTGAGAGAGCGGCATTGGAGAGTTGTGTGCGCGGATGCGAAGCGGGTTGCGAAGCGAGCAGGCGGCGGTTCACTATTCGCTCGGATTGTGAGAGGTCAAGGGCAACCACCGCTCAGAGAAGTGTGATTGCATAACAAAGATAGTGAAATGAGGCTTGGAATTTGCAGCTTAGCCAGTACCCTGATAGTATTTACATAGGCAGAAGAGGGTAGGCAAGGCTCGCTTCAGTCTCGCGAAGCACGAGGCAAAAGAAGGCAATTGCCATAGGTTGAGATGCCAACAACACGAAGACAACCACCCCCCTCCCCCCCCGGGCGTAACATGTAAACCAGTGGTCGATGGTCTTTTCATTTTGAGAAACTTCGAAGCCAAGTTTCAAGCACCTCATTCTTGAAGCAAATTATATTAACGGTATCCATATATCGCGACATTAGTGAAGATGGAGACAGTTGGCGGGACCAAGCGTCCAATCGTACGGAACTATGACAAGTGTGACGGGTGTCGGCAGAAGAGAATCAAGGTTGGTGCTCATCAGGCAACCCATAGACAGTTGGTACGGAGATTTGACGATAATCGCAGTGCCTGCCCGAGGACCGCGATTTTTCCAAAGGGGAGCGATGCCTTGCCTGCGAGAAAAGAAATGAGTCGTGCGGACCCAATAAGCGTGCAACTAGGCCGTCACTCTCCCGCAGCCCTCAGCTCGATGGCAGCTTCAAACCAGCATATCGCACACTTGTCCCTTCAATCTCGCCAAACGTGTCTCCTCTCGAGAGATATTCAGATCAGACAGACTCGCCGAATCAACATGACATCTCTTCTCCTACAAGCAGGGCAAGGTCGAGTGTCTTCGGATCCCTTCCGAGTGCGAACAGCTTCTCGAGTCCGCCAACGACATCAACTCCCTCGACTCGTCCCTTCCCTTCCCCGACACTCAATGAGAGCATTAGATCAAGGTGAGCTCTTGACTCTAAGTTGGCATCATACGGTTCTGCACCGCCGCTGATTCGTCCTGTGACACAGCTTTGTCCAGCTCGGAGAGCTTCGCATCCTTTTTAAATGTTTCCAAGATAGACGACAAGCTGTTATTGATCTCGTCTTGAGGAACGCCAATACCGATTCCAGTCGAAAGGTCAAGACCGCTTTGGACTTCATCGCACACTGCATAAAGCGAGAGTATGGTGGTGTGCTAGGGCGTGTGCTTGGAGACCTCGAAGACTTGGAACCATGCCAGACCGAGCTCTGGCTCGTTCGAGCTCTACAAGCCATCGAAAACCTGACGGATATCACCAGAAGGCCAAGTTTTTTGGGGGACCCAGGTGATGATCCAATACTCAAGATGCACTCCGAGATTTTGAACAAATTGATATCCATTCATAAAGCTCATGGGGATCTGCCAGAAGCCGAGCGTCTCTTGGGTCAATTGGCTGCTCTGCCAGGTGGAACAACAGTGCGTGCCGACCCTAAAATATCCGAACGTCTGGCCGAGTCACTCTTAATGACCTCGGATCGAAGCCGAGAGGTGTTTGGGAACCTAAAAATACCCAAGGAATATACAGGTTCATTACACTTCAATGAAACGGGCCCATTTCCACCTACTCACAGGGCTGTGCTCGATCATATGCCTGATGTCATTCGTCACCTTTGCAAAACTCCACAACGCGTTCTAAATGAGACCGATATTCTAAGGCGCAATATTGTCCACATCGCCGCTGAGACGGCGAATCTAGGCCTTTTAGACCTGATCACTCATCAAAGGCAACCACTCCTGAAAAGTCGCGATCTCTATCAGAAGACGCCGCTGTCCGTTGCAGCTTACTGCGGTCACCTTGGTTTCTTCGAACGCTTAGTGAACGACGGGGCAAACTTAGAAACAAGAAACGAGGACGGACGAACTCCACTTTGCATTGCTAGTGGGGCAGGTCACCTCTCCATTGTTGAATTCCTTTTGGCGCGAGGCATATCACCTAACGACGACACACTACAATGCTGGTCGCCGCTTCACGCTGCTGCTCAGGGAGGCCATTACGATATTTGCAAGGCTCTTCTTGAACATGGTGCTTGGGCCGATTGGCTATCGGATTTCAGGACTGCTGCTCAAGTGTCGACCAAGAGCTGCGACCTCCGAATAACCACGATGCTCAAGGAGGCCGAGCAACACCCTAGAAACCAATTTCCTCGACGCGGTATGCGGTCTCGTTTAGAACAGCCGCAATCTCCTACGACCCAGTGCACATCTCTACCAGAATCGACCGAAACCCCTCTCCTCCCTTCAATACCGTGTACTCCTAGTTTGCTACATCAACCTCTGATAGAAGATGGCTATCTTTGCGTCGGAGTCACTTCTTCTACTGGAAGAGTCTTTGACTTTTAACGACGTACCTGGTTCGGACTCAAGAAGTTTTTGATAAGAAATATAAGGAGATTTTCTGTTAATAAACTTATAATAGATATCCGAGACAGTCTATGCTGACCTCATCGAGTGTTTTCCATGCTAAGCAAACGTCTTGTGTATGTGGTTTAGACTTGACCATCGTCGCTTGTTTTCCTTGTCACATGGAAAGAAATTCCTGGCGTTTGGATTCCAAGCTTTAACGGATTTGATCACTGAAAATACAGGAACGGACATGGCCGGTAGTGTGATGATGCATGAAGCTTACGATGCAACGGGTGGCCAATACACATCTATAAGAAACGTAGAAGATGGTGTGATGTTTTTTGATGGTCTCTTTCTTAGCCTGCCGTTGCTAGTGCTGCGATAGTAGTCAGCTGTTGACGTATAAGACTCTTGATCTTTCTACAAGTCCATCCTGCAGTCTTCTTGCTACAAGTGGTGGTCGGCGATGGAATTTGTTGCGGAGGGTGAATGTAAAGGGCAGAGGCCATCTCGTCTTTATAGTTGAGAGGAGCTCTATGACTACTGGCCAAACCGCTGACTGACTGCAAACATAGGGTACGGAAGGGAGTGGTTGCCGACGATCTGGGAAAACAGGAAGGGTAAAAAGGGGGGACGCTTGATAAATTAGACTGGGAAATAAAAGGTGGGTAGCACGTCACATGACCCTGCTGTGCAACAGGCGTCAAAGACGGCCAGAAACGGCATCAGATGTCCCGGAAACTAGAGTTGTGCTGTAGAGACGTGTCCAACATCTGATCACCATTACCCCCTAAGTGTCTGCGCTTTTCCGAGACACTGTACGTTCCCTCCTCCCTACAGGGGAATCGCAACCATGACAACAAATACAAACATGCATAACTTAACTACCCTGATCAAGAGGTAAGTCTAAATCCGTACTCACAAACATTAGCAACCCCAGCGAACCATGTTATGGCAATGGAGAGAATGTTTGCAGCACCTAGATCGAAGCTGACTGGGATATTTCGCAGGCTTGAAGCCGCAACGTCGAGACTTGAAGATATGGCAACGTCTGTAGACTCGTCACATCCGTCGACTGTGGCAGCCATCTCAAGTTCTGCTGCTGCGCCCTCAGATTCGTCCACGGCAGCCGGCCCTGCTCCCACACCCACGGCAGAGCCTCTCCCTCCCTCCATCGAGGACTTTGACATTTTAATGGACCAGGAGGTGAAAGCCTTCGTGAGTGCAAGTGAGAAAATTGGCGGACTTGTTCAGCAGCAGGCATGGTTCTAAACACTTCCGTTCACGGAGACGATCTAACATGAAGCATCAGGCTAAAGCGGTGGCTCAAGCTTTTGCTGCTGAACGGACCTACCTGTATGTGACAACGAAGGCAAAAAAGCCGAGCCCACAGCCACCCGAACTCCTGACTGAGCTCCACACCTGTACGGGCACTGTGGATGAGCTCCGAGAAACGAACAGGATGTCACCTCTTTTTACGCATCTCAGCGCAATCTCGGAAGGTATCGTAGCGCTGGGCTGGATAGTAGAGACCAGGCCTGCGGAGTTTGTCAAGGACATATTGGGAGGTGCGCAATATTACGGAAACACTATCCTGAAAAACTATCGAGACAAGTGAGCTATCCAGAAAGTTTTTGAACGAAGCCCAAACTAAGCCGTCCAGGGACAAGTCGCATGTTGAATACATCCAAGCATACTATCGTGTCTTCAACGCGCTTATAGCTTATATCAAGAAGCATTTTCCCGGTGGCCTGACGTGGAACAATAAAGATGGCATAGATGCTATGGACGCCCTCAAGCAGATACAGTCTGGTGTGGTAACACCACCTGGGAATAGTGCCTCTGCGCATCCTCCTCCTCCTCCCCCGCCTCCTCCGCTCCCCTCTTTCGACAATGAGGGCGGTCCATCAGCCCCACCTCCGCCGCCATCGTCGAACGGCACTTCCAGAGGAGGCGACATGACTGCTGTATTTGATCAGCTCAACCAGGGCTCCTCGGTGACAGCAGGGCTCCGCAAGGTTGATAAATCCGAAATGACACATAAGAACCCTGCCCTTCGCGCCGGCTCTGGGGTTCCAGAACGAAGCAATTCCCAGACCTCGATAAGCTCCTCCAACTCGCGAGGCAAGTCACCAGCACCATCGAAAAAGCCGAAACCTGAGAACATGCGAACGAAGAAACCACCACGGAAAGACCTAGATGGCAACAAGTGGATCATTGAGAATTTTGATAACGCTGGATCGGACGTAGTGGAGATCCAGGCGCAGCTATCACAGAGCATATTGATTTCGAGGTGCACTAAATGCATCATCAAGGTAACGGGAAAAGCGAACGCCATTTCGATCGACAATTGCACGAGCCTGTCTATACTGGTCGACTCGCTAGTCTCGAGTCTGGACGTCATAAAATCCCCGAAGTTTCAGGTGCAGGTTGATGGAGTGGTGCCTACCGTTCTGCTAGACCAGGTGGATGGCGCGACGGTTTACTTAGGCAATAAGAGCCTAAACACGGAGGTCTTCACAAGTAAGTGCACGGGGGTGAACATTGTCCTGCCACCGAGAGAGGGAACAGAGGAAGATGATAAAGAGTGTCCGCTTCCTGAACAGATCCGGAGTGTGGTGAAGAACGGGGTCGTGGTCCATGAAGTAGTCGAACATGCAGGATAGTGTCTAGCACATACAGTGTTTGCCGCTACTGGGCTTATCAGCATGGGTAGAAGCTAATGGAGAGTCCGGGATGTTGCATTAGATAGAATTTTGGAGCTGTAATCATAGTGTTGTATTAGTTGATCCCAGTGACGGATCTCGAACCTATAGCCACACGGGCTATCTACTTCTGCATCCAGTCGATTCAATGTTGGAGTACTAAAAGAGCCTTTCTTCTTTCTTGATACTATATGCGTAGAGTTGAACTGAGAGGAGAGCAGGGTGCAGGACCTCAGTTTGACGTGGCCTCGATTGGTAGCCAGGGCTTGAAGGGCAGTGTCGCTATTGTGGCCAGCAGGGATATCTGTTCTCGGCGATGTTCTGGGCATCCGAGTTACCCAGAGATCTTCATTCCTACTACTCGGTGCCGCCGGAAAGTGCGTCCCTTCCTATACAGGTTTTGACTCTTGGCGTTGTCTTTCCTGAACCTTAATGCATCCAGCCTCAACAGTAATTCAATTATAACATACCTTAACAAGATACAAAGAGTATACTGTCAAAATTTGAGCTAAATCTATCAAGTTAGTAGATTATGGGAGGATGGACTCTGTTCTATAGCCATTCTCAATTGGAGCTTGGCATCCCTACCCACTATGCTATATATGGAAGGATCTGTCACACTATGACGCCACTTATCGGCGGCGCCGAGCAGGCAGTTACTACGTACGTAGTACATCTTTGACACAATACCAAAAATAGGTCAGCTTGCAGCTACAAGCCCACGACAGCCTGCAGTATACAACTAGGACGGTAAGGTGCAAATCTATCTGCCTATCCAGCTTGAGCTTACCAGGAGGCCAATGGCAAGGTCATGCACCATATGCTACAAGTTATTTACAAACGCACAATGTTGAGCAGCAGCTGCCGTCCTTCAAGGAGTAGATGCAACACGTGGCCCGCCCAGTGAATATCATTCACTGCAGTTATGCAGTGATGCAGTGATGCAAATATATAAACTCTCCTTCTGTCATAAGCTCTAAACATTTCTACTTTCCCCCTGCGTTTACTTTTTATCAATACATTGATTCCAGATCTGTTCCGATTTCGATCGTCATGTCTTTCCTCAACAAAATAACCAAAGAGTTCGACGACCTCAAGTCCACCTTTAGCAAAGGCGATGGAACAAAGGAGCAGATGCACGAAGGTAAGATCATTCGTGAAGCAGATGCAACACCACAAAGAACTCACTTGGGCTCATAGAGACACACTATGGCCAATCCTCTCAGCATGGCGAACAGGCTCAGCAATATGGGCAGTCATCTTACGGACAGGGCCCACACTACGGCGGAGCACCAGCACCAGGGCTTACCAATGTGGATTCCTCACTGCCACCTGGCTGGATCAAGCAATGGGACTCGACCAGCCAACGATGGTACTTCGTCCAACAGGCAACTGGTCGAACGCAATGGGAGCCACCTGTCCTTATAGCCCAGAGTTATGGTGAGCAAAATACTTACCCATCAACCGGAGGCCACTACGAACAACATCACGACTCCACAATGAAGGCCAAAGGGCACAGTACAATGGGTGCAGCAGCAGGTGGTCTAGCCGTCGGTGCCGTTGGAGGTGCGATGGCTGGACACGCTCTAGGTATGACATTACACCTTCTGCTTATCTTGTTTGCCTTGATGAGGCTATGACTCTAAATAGTAACCACATAGGGGGACGATTCCGACTCCGACCATGAGCATGGAGCAGGTCATTATGCACCGCAGCTATCGGGCTGTAATCAACAGCCGATGCAACAGCAACCTTATCAAGCAGGCGACCCGTCTCTACCTTCCCAAGAAGATGAGCTACCAGACGAAACTCGATCCGGCTCCTCGGTCTCTGGTAGCGATAAAGAGGATGTCGAGGAGGCTAGAGAAGAATATCGCGAGGCGCTGGAGGAGGGTGATGATTCAGATATCGAGGAGGCCAGAGAGGAGTACGAGGAGGAGTTTGAGGAGACTTATAATGACTAAAGGCTGTCTGGCAGCGTGCAGATTTGCATTTTCTCTAACTTTTCCTCAGCTGTTTTCCATGACGGTCTACATCAGGCACATCCTGGTACTCTGTGACTGCTTTGTTATTACAGCCCCCAGCAAAACGTATGGACCATTAGCTAAAGCAACTGCAGAGAGCTCTCAATAGCTATACAGGCGCGTTTGTTGAATTGTTGGTCTCGCCTTCATGTCCCTATTCCTGTCTTCGATGCCTTTAATTCTGCTTCTCGCCGCACGAGGCTGACCACTAGGCCAATACCAATCCCCCTTTGGCAAACCCATCTCGATGATGTGAATGCCCTTTTTCGATTGGGCAAATTTGAGTGAAACCCAGGAGGCCTTACAGCTAACACTACCAGGGATGATTGGTTACGACATGCCTTTCACCTCATCTGTATTGACTAATCACGTCACCCACCGCTAGTGCTTGACTCCGATGTCTTACTCTCACAGAACCTAACACCCACAAGAATTAGAACCATTGAAGAGAAAATGTTTGTAGCATTGTGCTATTATTCGACAGCTCTCCAATGATCTCACCATCCATTAGGTTATGAACATCTAGAGAGTCAACGTTAATTGTGTTCTTAGTGTAACGATAATCAGAGATATGATAAGGATGCATTGAAACTCGGTCATCCCCATTGACGTACCCAACTGTCATATGCACTAAACCCCCATATGCCCGATTTCAGGGCCGATATCTCTGTTCATACCAAATTTCTAAGCCACTAATTTCGGCTCGCCCCCTATTTAACGAACTTTCATTTTGGGGACAGTGAGCTTTTGATGTGTTGCTTTTAGAACACTTTTCTTTCAATGTTATCTTCAAAATAGGACCAGCAACGTTCGAATAGTAGAATTATGCTCTGAGATCCAGAACGTCAAGTAATTTTGGTGCATCTGAGGGTGTAGTGCATATGACAGTTGGATACGTTAGTCGGAGACACAATGGGCAGGAGAAATGTTGTGAAAGAGTCAGACTTGGTGTTGAGGACTAACTATGTAGCTGTTAGTTGGTACTGTGGCTGAAGCTTACAGAAACTGCTAGCTCCTAATCGTTTTTCGTAAGGCGTTCGGGAGCTTTTCGGCTTTGCATTGCGACTTGGCGGACATCATGTTTCGGTGTTGGCTTCGAGATGCTCCGTACAGTACGAGGTATTACTGGAAGAAGTTGTTTCGTGTGTAAAGCAGCATCAGAAATAGTTCATGCATACTCTAAACTCATGCTAGATAGTAAGTACAGTCCATACACAACGCCAGACAGCTTCGACAGCAACAGCCAACCAAATAAATTATGCCTTGTTCGAGCACATCGGCGACGATGACCTCGGAAGAAAGGCTAAAGACGAAAACCTCGGGTTAGAGATTTCAGGAGATGCTGGAGGGGACTCGGTTGTACTTTATTGTGGGGTTCTATACCCCAAGTCTTCGTCCTTATGAATTTCCCTCGTTGTTTACAGGTTTCGGTTCCCCAAACATGTCTTTGATTACCCTTATGTGTCCCCTAGAACGCACACAGCTCCGGATTTCGCGCCTTGGAGCTGGAAAAAACGGGCCTACCAAGGAAAAGAAGCCTCTCACAGTATCCCAACAAAACTCCTGGTAACAGCTTGCACGTTGGGCCGATGCCGTGAACCCGGGTTCTAGGTGCAAATTGAATTGTTAACTCAGCGAATATACCTTGTCCTAGGCAGTGGGTAGAAGCTGCTCCACCCAAGGTCCAAAAAGGACGACTGATAACTTCTTCCCATTTAACCATCTCAACTTCCCTTTTCACGTCACTCGCAAGGTTCCCCAAGGCTAGATACCAGAGTTCGCCCTCTTGGTCTCCAATCTCACCTTTTCCATAATTCTGATTTCAGTCTCCTCTAACCTTGGAATTGGCTGACTCTCCCTCATATCATTCAAGCGCTCCATTAGGGTCTTGCGACCTTTTTCCCCTCAAGGCTCGACATAACATTTCAAAATAAGCCTTTCAAACCACTCGTGATAGAACCAGCAAACCCTGTCTTGCCAACCATGACATCTCGCCTTGCCTGGACAGGCATATTGGCCGTCTGCAGTGCCTGCTTCTTAATCCACTGCATCACCGGCCCAGACAACAAGACCTGGCAAGCCTACACCAGTGAACGAAAATGCGCTTACGAAGCCGAGCTCCCTCTCGCCGGCACCCTCTATCTCGGCTGCGACCCGATGGTTGCGACCCGATGGTTGACTACTCTTACGACTGATTTGAACTTAGGAATCACTCGAGGACCTTGCGGGACCTAATATCGAAGTAAGTAGAGTGTTGGAGAGGGAGCGGAGGGAGAGGAGAATGAGAGAAGGGAAGGCAACGGAGCAGGCTGAAGCCTAGGAAGACGGAGGCGAGGAGGGATGATGAGTAAGAGCAGAAGAGGGCTAGGTTGGATTGCAAGGATCCAGATGGTGGTGGATCTTCTGGACCAGATTCGGAATCATGGAGTGTTTGATCATCAGTATTGAAGCGGAGCTCAGTAGCGTTGCGTTCAGCTCACCTTGGAACCGAGGAGGGAGCTAGTGCCCTCCAGCAACCAAAAAATGGGGACCCAAAATGCATGGCATGGGCCTCGATCACCCATAAAATCGAAACTGGCGTTTCTGGCTTTCCAGGGGCGACTTCAAAAAGGGCTAGTTAGTGCCCTCCTGAACCATGGATAAGACCTCAACATCGCATAGCTATCCTCTGCTCTCATCAGTGCTCATCAGTGCTCACCATTAGTCTATGAATGTCTCTCCGCGGAGGCCGCCTTGGACATGAGGAGCGTGTTTGATACCATTCCCTCCAGCCCGAATTGTTCCTTCCCCACCACAGCTCTGGTCATATTCACTGGATAAATGGGTTTCTTCTCGCCAGCGGTAGCCCGCCGTGGACTGCCCCAACCCGAACAGAGAGACACTAATTCCTAACACCTTTCCTCCTCCATACAGAAAGTCGCTAGTTAGTAGGTATCCACGGTGTCACGGCCTGAACATCAAAGAAAGAAAAAAATCTTTCATTGACGTCGTCCCTCTTTGAAGAAAAAATGGATGTTATCCTCCCAGCTCGTCCGTTTTCTTACGAGCCAGTGAAGGGGGATACTACTTAGTATTCTCGTAGTCCATGGTCCCACGCGCACACACCGCTATGTTATTGATTTTCCCGGTCTTCGTTGACCGTCCCCTATTCCGCCTCCCAATTTCCAGAAAGCAACCTCCAGTCATACATCAGGGAGACCACCGTCCCTACCCCCATGAATAAATAGAACTGTCGATATGTCTCTCTGTCTGGTCCCCGCCAAAGCTGTTCCTTCTCTTCGAATTTCTCCTCCCTGTACTGTACAACAGGGCAAGTGGAAAGAGAGGTCCAACCCTTCTCTCTCTCCCTATACTGTAAGAATGGTTCGGGTGTGTTTCCCAGCCGCCACCGCCGCCGTCGTCGTCTGCTCTTCCATCTCCTGTTCTTTCCTCCCCCAGTTTCCCAATCCCCTCGGGACCCTAGAGTTCACCCTTCCCCACTCGTTTCCCCCAGACTCGTAACGAACGGAAACCGGGAAGATAATCCGTTCGTGGTAGAGAGGATCAAATATTGGATTTGGAGAAGCCAACCGGGGGGAGAAAATTAGAGATGGAGAAGAACTTGGTACACCTCCGTAGTATTTAATAGTAGTGCTCTATGTAAGAACCAAAAGCGGGAATGGTCTAGCGAGATCAATGCCACGGTTAGGACTAAGTACGAGAGCTCAATTTTCCATACAATCCCATACCGTCCAATACGCTGCACTCACTCGATTCGGCTCCGTAAACATTAATAACCAGTATCGTATCGATACTACAAACTAGTCAGTGATATAAATAAATGAACATTACCGCAACAACGGAAAAGAAAAGGAGAAAAAGAAGGGTGGGGATCATAACAATATCATGCATAATCAAAGATGAAGCACCCGTTCTGCACTTGTTCAAATCACACCCTATCAATCTAAAAGGGAATTCCTGCGTCTAGACATGGAGAGAAATTTAGATGCATCATTTCTGGAGTTAAGCTGGAGGAGGTAGGTGGCGCTGGAAAGGGAGCCGGACTTCGTCCATACTTGCCTGGGGGCCAAACTCGTAAATTGGAATGTTAGACTATCAGGGTATAGAATCTTAGGAGCAGTAAACAGGTTTTGGGTATTGAGCTACCTTTCCACGGTGGCACGGAGACTCAACCCGTGGGATGGTATAGTGTTTGGAGGATGCAGGAGGTATAAACTGCAACTCGGCTAGTATAGAATAAAAAAGGCACATGGCAAAAGTAGGCTCAAACTACCGCACCACAGCACATAATACCTCTTCGGCTACGCTGACCGAGCCAGAAGATGAAATGTCATGGCTTAGATCCCTCTGACCATAACAGTCCTCTCATTCTCCAATTTCTCCCGGTTCCGATCTCTCTCTGCCTTCTTCGCGTCCTCCAGGCCCTCGCAAGCATGGCTCTCCAGCATGCGATGTTTGCTGCAGAAGCGCTTTTGACAGAATCCGCAGTCACCGGTTATGGCCTGTGCTGCGGCTTTGCAGGGAGGATGCGCGCAGCGAGGCTTTCGGCGTACGGCTGTTGTGGTAGTAGGTGTAGATGTGCCGGATGTGGTTGTTCCTGCTGTTGTGGTGGGTGTAGCGGCGCCGGATGACGGAGTGTCTGGGCCGGCGGATACGGCGGGCTTGGTGTCGAGCGTGGAAGCTTCGCCCATTTCTGGAGGTGCGGTGCCGCCACGAAGAGGCGAGAGGAGCTCAAGGGTGGTAGCAGGTTGGAGGTTCAGCGATGATACCGTCTCGGAGGGGGGTAGATGTCGGCCAGCGAGGAGGAGTCTAACGTCGGAAGGGAGGGTGGTAGAGGCAGATAGGAAAGCCAGAACGTCGGAGATGGAGTTTGATGGTCGGACATTCAGAGGAATGGCTGTAAAAGTTGCATTATCAATAGTTGTTTCAAAGCCGATGGTGAGGTTTATGGCTTGACTTACTCTTTCCGCCACCTATCTTGACGAAGATCTGGACATTATCGGCTGGCAGCGACGAGGCTGACGATGCAGATGACGATCGTGAACGCATGATGGTGGATGGTTGGAGGTGGGCGAGGTGTCAGATGAAGTAAAAAAGGAGCTTGAGAAGAGCTTGTTGGGTAAGCAGCAAGCTAGGCGGTCTGGCAGCGGAAGGATGACTGTAGGTCGGATGCGACGAGGCAGGTCACAGGTCACAGGTCAGTGTTGAGTCTAAGCCGAACTGATGGCGCCGTAGTTTGTGATGGATGCGGTTTGACAAGGAACAAGGAGAAGGAAGAGGAGGAAGGAAGGAAAGCAGGTAGATGTGGTCAAGTCATAAGGAACGTTGGCTCTAACAAGCCACGCAAGGACCGGAGGACCTTGGGTGGTGGCTGTAGGAAGAGGATGATAGGGTACTCGTAGGAGATTAGCCTACGTTAGAGGATGGCAAGTAGGAAGGCCGAACGTGTTCCGGGTCTGTGTTCCGGGTCTGGGCTTCGGGCTCTACTACGTAGTAGCTTTTCCTGTGGCTCATTAAGATTCTGACCATCACGCCGGCCGGTTATGTCACCTTGATGCGGGATGAAGTGATTGCACTCTTGGCTTCTATGAATTCCTCGATCAAGTCTAGTTGGCAACGCAGACTGCCTGCTAGCAGGGAGATTGAGCGGCAATTATTGGTGGCTGAAGACTTAATCAGCAAGCGGCCCTTGGAACCAGTGCAAGTAATCTCGTGCCTGCTGTCCGAGAACAGACATCAACCTCTCCAGGCGGTTGTCTTTGGGTTGTCTTTGTTCCGTCACCACCATGGTTCACGTGAATAAAGTAGCAAAACACCCGCCTGTTTTCCCGCTCAGCGCATGCATGATCTATGGGCGATATCCTGCTCGCTGCTTGGTTAGAGGCTCACCATGCCTAGTGCCACAATCCTGGGTGTGTCTGGCAGCTGCAGGGCCCCTTAGTGCCACAATCGATGCATCCCATGCAGCAGCCCGAGGACAAATTCCCGGACAAGTCACGATCCAGCAATCTGTAGAGGACTTCTGACTTCCCGCTGCATTTGGAAAATGTGTATGGCTTCCCCGGTGTCGTTATGGTGTTGCCATGGATCCCTCTTATTTTATGTTGCCTGAGTCCAGATGTGCGTAAAGCCTGCTGCCACGTCCCACAATTCCTTATGAACAGCTGTGCATACTAAGGACACTCTGCTGTCCATGTGCCCCCCGCATAGTTCCCGTCACACATGAGATGTACTGAGGGTGCACAACTGTACCCCAGGCTATGCTGAACCCCAAAACCGTGTCGCTTTGCTCATTGCCACGTGGATTTATCACGAGCTTTCGGCTTTTTCTTTCCCTATATCCGGATCTAGATAGTCATCCCGCTCTGCTGCCTCGTACTCTCCAATCAGCCCTGTAACCACTTCTTTCGCTTCGTCAAATTCGCCAAGGCCTTCGGCGAAAGGGACCTCTTTCTTGTATTGCTCCAGAAAGGCGTTTCGTTTTCGCATCTTTTCATACTGAACCACTATTCTCTTGAACAATGTTGCCACACTAGTATGATTTGCCAACATGAGGCCCGATACTCGGTGTACGTTCTGAAGGTAGGGCGATTTCTTGGTTAAAGCGACCTGTATAGACGCAGGACCCCACGGAATAAAAGTGGCCAGCCGTCTTTCGCGAATGCGAAGCAGTGATTTGTGTACATCTGTCGGATCAGCTTCACCTTGGATGATATTAAGGATTGAAAGGTAACAGCTCGATTTCGAAGGGGTGATGGAGACCATTCGATTCTTCGGTTGAAGTAGACGTCTCATAACATCCAATACGGTCGTCTTCCTCACTGTCTTCGCCTGATCCACGTTATCACCAGTAAAGGGAGTGTAGGCTGTCATCAAAAAGTGACATCTAGGCGTGGGAATCAGCGACGCAATAATCCCTACCAGATCGTTATGCATATAACCGGGATAGCGGAGAGTCGTGGTCGAAGCAGACATGACAGTAGAAACTAGCTGGTTAGTTTGCTGAAAAGAAGGTTCTTGGACGTGAAGACGATCTGCCGCTATTCGTGTTAAAGCGCCGTTGTCGAGCACCACCACGGAGTCGGCGTTTTGTGTCAGCCTTCGCATAGCAAGCAGGCTATTATAGGGATTAACAACGACATCGCCGGTCGCTGAGTCTGGAAAGACAGAATATGTCTGCATCAGCTTTTTGGGAAAGCGATCGTTCATCCGCTCAAGAAGGAATGAGCCTAATCCAGATCCTGTACCTCCACCAATCGAGTGAAGTAACATGAATCCCTATATGACCAGATGTTAAGCGTCTACAGGAACGAGGGATTCAGAAACTGACCTCTAACGAGTCGCTGCCATCTGCTTCTCGATCAATCATGTCGAATACTTCCTCTTGGACACTTTCTCCCGCGGCGTACCCGGCTGCCCAGTTGTTTCCAGCACCCATGCCATGCTGGCCAATGAAGAAGTTTTCGGGATTGTAGATGTTCTTGTACGGGCCGGTCTGTATGCTGTTGATCACCTGAGTCCGTTAGCAGGCATTTCAAGCTCGTTGCAACGTAGTTGTACTCTTGGTTCAAGATCTATCAGAATAGCCCGAGGAATGTATCGGGTGTCGTCACTCTTTCAAACCACTCATCAGCACAAATAGCAGTTGGTTATGCCTCTAGCGAACCTGGTAGAAGAAGACGTCTTTGCGATCCCCACCCTCGGTTGCAAAGTCCTCGAGATTTCCGTCTTGACTGATGCCATGCTCCTGACATAATTGCTGCCAAAATTGACTGCCGACTATTATAAGGACTCGTCAGATCTGGGCCGTTGGATGTTGGTGCCACAACCCAGAGGAGAGAAAAGGTACCATTGTTGCCGCACTGGCCAGTTTGGATGGTGATGATTTCTCTACAGAACGCTCAGCTAGTTTCTGGTGCCTCTGGGAGCAGTAAGCCTCACCTGGGCATTTTTCAGAAGATGTGCAGTTCAATATGTCGCCTGGACCTTTATGTTGATATTATTAACCTGTTAAAGAGACGCGTCAATGGACACGCGATGGGTGCGGGGAATTCCTGCTCGAGTTTGCTAAATTCCTCACTCTACACAACGGCCAGGTCTTTGTGCAGATATACATAGTATGATTCTCTCATCAGTTCACCGTGGTAGTCCTTATACTTCGAGTTGGGTATGATCGTGAGATGAGAGCTCTAGCTCTGTTTGCGTCCGTTGTCGCGTTTCCCCCTTTGACCCGTCTAATTCTATGTACAGTTAAAGCCCCATCCGAAATGAATGAAAATGCCTTTCCAAGACGCGATGGTCTTCTCATCATATTTTGAGTGCCTTCGTTGGGCAGGATCTTGCCTGATGTTGTGAGTTCTCAGTTGTACCCCTGAGCATGCTGAAGTTCCGTGAACGCCTTGCGTGTGCTTAACCAGTCCCAGTCTACAAAATCCCAACCCATCATCTCGGAACCTTTCCTAGGTGACTTCCCTGTGGTGATCTCCTCCTCATGAAATCCTCCACCGTTTCAGGGAAGCGAAACCGGAACAGCAGACCAAATACCAGAACCACAAGGTACAGCCAAAAGGTGTATAACCACTGCACAAAGCTCACCCGGACTACACTCCCATCCTCGCTCCAGTCATCACATATATCCCTGAACTTTGTGACATCGTCTGTGATAACTCCATCAACCTCTTTCTGAATACTCCACTTCATCAGGTTCTTTTCATTTACCGTCCAGACAAACATCTGTCTCTCAGCTGCCTTAACATCGCGAATAAATCTCGAACCGATAGGTCCTAGCAAGACTTTTTGTAGCATATTAAAGCCGACGTTAGGTACAGACAGAATCTGGCGTGCATAGCATGTCGAGAATCCAATATGTGTCAATGGGTATCTGGGAAGGTAGCGGATACAGAGTGGGAGGAATTTGGCCGCCCATATGCCTAGCAGTACTCTGTCCCTCCACAATCTCATCTGGCTTGGTGCTACTGAATCAATGGTGTGGGCGATGAGCCTCATAACGTCGTCGGCGTTGTTGTCAATTTTGATATCGAGTAAGATCCAGATATGTTCGAGGCCGGGTTGTGCTATGTACGTCAAAAGATCGAGAAGGCGTGGCATGGGTTCGTGGGGTTCTTGAAGAGTACGCAGCTGAGATAGTTCGGCCCAGTCGCAGTCAATTATCTTCTTTTCCATGCCGAAGCAACGTTTCAAATCGGCATCGTGCGAGAGAACAACGACGCCATCTTTCGACAAGTGAATATCTGTCTCAATGGCGTGAGCGCGGCCTTTGACCGCAGCCTTGAATGCGCGCATGGTATTCTCTGGATGATGCGCTTTGTAGCCTCGATGAGCGATGGCCTGGGGGAAGCGTCTGCCATGTGTGTCACTTATTGCGCGCGTCCAGGGTGCTTCGGTGAGGTCAGCGTATGTCCGAAAATCGCGCATACTGAATTGTCTCACGCATGGGAAAGTCCTCGTTCTGGCCTTTAAGCAAAGCTGTCTTTTCCGACGGATCATGCGATCTCTTTGCGGATGAAGACCACGTTGGCGACATCTGCGCACTGAAGGAAAGACCAGACTCAGCAGCCATCGCTGCGTGCATGCTGGCTAGCCCAATTGTGTGAAACGAAAAGCACAAAAGCCTCAAAATATACGGACAGACCTCCAGATAGAATGGACAGCAACGACTCTTACAGTCCTTCCAATACAGACATGGGCAAGATGCGGGTGAGCATCAAAAGAGATTACCAATGCAGGGACAAGTTACATTCAAGGGTAAGATGCTCATCTACACCATGGAAAAAGACAAGGAGGACTAGGAGACTGGGGTACGTAGTAAGCTTGCAACACCACGCCAGCGCACTCCACATAACTTATCCATAACGCAAATAGGCAAGTGACACCAAGATACGCAGATGATCATCATCGTTTCCACACATGTAACTTGTCCTTGAGATCGGGATTACTTTAGGATGCTTAGGCATGAGAAAGTGGCCCTAGGTCACCTATCCTGCGGCACTAGAAGGGAATGGTGCATCGATCTTCAGAGCGAATTACCGGACTTGGTCTTTGAGAGCATGAGTGTGATGACCGATGAGGCTTGGATCCGAGTGCTACTGCTCACGCGCTTGATACACTTTGGGTCTGGAAAGGCTGGCCTATATCCGAAATAGTGTGCAAGTCGAGGTTGGTGGCTGTTTCGGGTAGTTGTCCTCCCGGTGCCCAACCAAATGATGGGTCGCGGCCTGCAGCGTGCAATTTTGGGACATTCCGCCCATCCTCCATGCATACGAAGCTGCTTGACAATTGCGGGCTAATCATGCTCTGTACTCCTGATTCGATGCCCAAAAGACATTGTTCCAGCCGCTTCACAGGCCAGATCAAACAAAGGTTACATCATCCATCGAACCCATTGTTCTAGACCCTGTGCAATCTCACTGAAACAAAGCAGTTGCTGGCCAAACACGTGAGGGCGGCTGCAGCACCGGTAGTTAATCTAATCAGCCGAAGCTTGTTAGCGCCACATCCGGCGTTCTATCCGATGTAGCAAATGGTTCGTTTTGACATGGCCGTTCGGATATGGTCCATACCGAGTAGTGGAGCACGAGTTTCAGGTTGTTTGAGGTACATGGACAAAGGCGATTATGATGTGCTTCCTGCAACCGGCATACACCAACCAACACGAATTGTGTCCCTGCCATAAACGGGCCTTTCTGGGTCAATCTTTCCTCATGTCCACCACACATCGAATGCAATCTCCTGCCTTCATATCCTGGAATGCAGTATTGATGCTTGCCAAAGGTTGTCGATGGGTGATGAACTCGTCAACCTTCAACTTACCATTCATGTAGTCGTCCACCAGATCTGGTAGCTGCGATCGTCCTTTAATGCCTCCGAAGGCGCAACCTTTCCATACTCGGCCAGTAACCAATTGGAATGCTGGAGTTCATGTCTCAGTCAGCGACTGCGAGGGTTGTGTATCATCATCACTTACGTCTGGTTGAGATTTCTTGTCCTGCTGCAGCCACTCCGATGATGATACTCTGACCCCATCCCTTATGACATGCCTCCAGGGCCGCTCTCATCACGCTCACAATCCCAGTACAGTCAAATGTGTAGTCACAGCCGCCATCCGTCATCTCGATAAGCTTGTCTTGGATGCTTTGCTTGCTCAATTTATTTGGATTCACAAAATCTGTACCTCCAAACTTCTTAGACCACTCCTCCTTTCCATCATTAACATCTACAACGATGATCTTGCTGGCACCCTGTTTGACAGCACCCTGAATCACGGACAGGCCCACGCAGCCTGCGCCGAACACTGCCACGCTGGAGCCCTTCTCCACATTAGCCGTCACAACAGCCGCGCCATAACCGGTTGTGATTCCGCATCCAAGTAAACAGGTTCGATCCATTGGCGCCTTGTCTGTGATTGCAACCACGGAAATATCCGCTACCACGGTGTATTGCGAGAAGGTCGAGGTGCCCATAAAATGGAGGAGGTCTTTGCCCTTGCATTTGAATCGAGACGTCCCGTCGGGCATGACGCCTTTACCTTGCGTTGCTCGGATCTTGCCGCATAGATTTGTCTTGCCAGACTTGCAGAACTTACATTCTCTGCACTCAGGAGTACTGGAGTACGTCTGTAAGTTTCATATATCCTGCAGGCCAGAGATAGGTAGCCTACTATAGAGGCACCACATAATCTCCTGGTTTCACAGAAGTAACGCCTTCCCCAACAGATTCAACAATGCCAGCACCTTCATGACCAAGGACAATTGGAAATGCTCCCTCAGGGTCTTTGCCAGACAAGGTGTATGCGTCTGTCGTTACCCATCAGGATGATCGATCAAGGCTTAGGACAGCTGGTCTCACCTGTATGGCAGACACCAGTATAATAGATCTCTATCCTGACTTCATGCGCTTTTGGTGGTGCGACCTCGATGTCTTCAATCGACAGGTCCTTGCCAGCCTCCCATGCAACAGCAGCCTAGAGTTCTGATGAGATTTGAAAGAAGCGGGATTTAAGTGAAAACCAACTTTGCATGTGATCGTCTACAACTCATCGTCAGTGAACAGCTCATCTACGAGGCATTCTTCATACCTTTCCAACAGTGCCTGAAGACATGGTGGTAAAAATCTTCTCTTCCTTGGTTCGTGGTGGGGTTGCTTTTACGGTTCGTGTTATTTAACAAGAATGATATGAACGGAGCAACCGACCAAATCACACTTGTCAAGCTGGCGAATTTATTTATTTGGTATGGTGGGGAAGAGTGATGCCCAAGTTCATGAGGGGTCTTTTTCTTATTAACTAACTACTCCGCAATACGGAGTAGTCATCCATAATTCGGGATGACAGGGATTTGCATGGAAAGGTGCTTGGCACCGAGCTTTGATCGCTGTCAGCGAAACTTTCCCTTTTTGCAAGCTTCAAGACATTTTCTTTCTTATTTGCCATCATGGTCTGGGGCGTCTTCAACAATGGAAAGGTACAGAAAATCACCATGGGGTATAATGCGTTGATCCACCTAGAACAAGGTGGCTAAGGATAAAGGCCTGCATGGGAAGAGTCGAATTGAGGTGATCGAATCCAGTATTGTTAAATCCTGTGCCTTCGCTGGTGTATTTCCTTCAAACGCCGCTCATGCCAACCTTACGGAAGCGAAGATCTTCAAAAGGAGGAGCAAGACTGCCTCCTCTTGATATAGTACATGAATTTTCCTCTGAATGCGCAGGTGAAGCAGCCCTACCGCCCAGGTAATTGGCCTGCTTGCATGGCTGCATTCTGTTCTTGAAATCGTGATCCTAGCCGTTCTGAACCTTTAAGGTATTTATCCACGCATCGCATGACGCAGCCCTCTTCTCTCGAGATCAATGATTTGGTCGTAAAGTCGTTCACGCAATCATCAAAACATCGTTGAACAAGTTTGGAGTACATCTATGAGCATCATAGTGTGTTAGTGAAGACTACATGTTTAGAGAACACCGCACGGCATGCCGTTGGTCAAATGGTAAACTTACAGTCATGAACTCCTTCATCTGTTTCTTCTCCATGCGACTCGAGAGCTCCCGCTGCTCCGCTGGATTGAGACTGCAAGTCTGATCAGCATCGAGATCAAGCAGCTGGATTATGGCAGAACACCCACCTATCCATGATGTGTATGGGAGGTTATTTGATCCGAGAGACGTAGCGACGGGCGGTCCGGCTGCGCTGTGAGGATTATGCGTTGTGGTTGGTGTATAGATTAGGATGGTTGTAGAACTCGCACAGGCTGCCTCCAGCATACGATTAGGTCTTGGCAGGTATCCTGACAGCGAGCATGAGATTAATTCTGCGGCCTGGACGCGACAAACAATCTCACCTTCTTTGTCACCGTGCTGTGGACCTGTGGCTTTAACTGTTCCTGGTAAAGGCTAGTTAAAGATTATCATGGTTCCCAAATAGGTGGGCATGAAAAGGAGGCTCATGAGAGGTTGCTGAGCTGTGGATATGATACAACTCCAATAGCGATTTGAGTCAGTCAAAGTTTCAAGCTTTCAACCTTCTCATAAAAATGCTTCGTTGATTCGTCTATCCTAATGCTCCGTATGTATGAGTGTTTGGAAACCTTCTCATTCTAGTAGATGATTTGCAATAGCGGTATGGACGACAATTTCATCTCGTAGTCCAGCACATCGTACACATATACTATTCGTGTACCTGTGTACAAATATTTGAAATAGAAGCTGCTCAAGAGCCTGGCAGCAGCTTCCCTGTAGTGCAGATTGGAGAGAATAATGGCCAATATTATATCCAGTGCTGCCAGAGGACGCTAAGAAACAGGTCCACCGTGCGCTGTGGCACTGCAGCATTCAGTGATCTCTCTCAATCTCTAGCAAGTAGCTTGACTGGCCTTAACTTAGTGCGCTCAGCTTCTGCTCGTCACTGGAAGTGCTGAAACTGGATGCCAACGAACATCATCCTTCCCTGTACTATTTTCAACGCCCAGACAGCCAGTTGTCAAGCCCAGTCTCTCCTCGTGCTCTCCTCACCAACGTCCCCCAAGCTCATCGCGTCGCGTCTCTCAATCATTTACAAATTTGCTGCTCATGTCAGTTGCCGTACTCAAAAGGAACCTACAATATTGTCGAGGCCCGAAGGACCGTTGATCATAGTATCAAAGCGCCTTTTCCTCTCTTATCACTGCGACCATTCAGCCTCAATTCTCCATCTGGAGAACGCCTTCTTTGAGCTAGTGGAGCTCAATGAAAACAAGCGTCTGGGCGGCATAAATATCACAAAGATCAACAGTCAGTTCATTCTTCAGGAGGAAAAGCAGCAACGTGTATAGGCTGGCTTTGTGATGGCGACAGAGAGGTCGCAACCGGCAGCGGCCACGCAACAGGTACAACAGCCACCACATCAAGGCGCTCCAGCATCTACTGCGGCATACACGGCTGCCTCCCCACCATCGAAACGAGAACTGGCATCGTGGTGGAAGAAGTTTCGAAAGAATACTGAAAAGAATGAAGAGAATGGTGAGCACTCTGCGAACGCTATTTACGTCTGTAACATATCCTGGAGGAGTGCGGACAGCGCTCCGTACCCCTTACATCTGTGGTCCAATTCTGCCGCCGTCATCGCGTTCTCCTACTTGTGAACTTTACTGTGACTGACACCTTCTAGCTCGAATCTCGCCGGGGATTTTTGGAGTGCCTCTAGCTGAAAGCATTAGATACGCCAATGTTGCAATTTCTCTTACGAACGAATCGGGCGAAAGCTTCATCTATGGCTATGTTCCCATTGTGGTTGCCAAATGTGGTGTCTTCCTGAAAGAGAAGGGTGAGTCTTCAAATGCAATTCTTTTGAAATAATTACTGAGATCATCCAGCAACTGACGTGGAGGGAATATTCCGACTCAGCGGTTCCGCGAAGCGAATCAAGGATCTTCAGACCATTTTTGACTCCCCAGAAAGATATGGTAAAGGGCTAGACTGGACAGGATACACTGTTCACGATGCAGCAAACATTTTCCGACGGTACCTTAATCAGCTTCCGGAACCAATCGTGCCGTTAGACTTCTACGAACGCTTCAGAGATCCTCTTCGATCACACCAAGCGCAAGCAGTCGGTGATATGGAGGCTCAAGAGCATGACGTTGGAAACTTTGATCATAATAATGCGGTTTCTACATATCAAAGATTGATCACCGAGCTCCCGCCTCTCAACCGCCAGTTACTGCTCTATGTCCTTGATCTGCTGGCTGTGTTCTCATCAAAGTCGGATCTCAACCGGATGAATTCGGCCAATCTTGCTGCCATTTTCCAGCCTGGCATCATATCCCACCCTTCACATGATATGGCGCCGAAGGAATATCGCCTCAGTCAAGACGTGCTCATCTTCCTCATAGAGAATCAGGACAACTTCCTATTTGGTATGAGCGGCACAGCTGTCGACGAAAAAACTGTGAAGGATATGGAAAGTGGACCACCCACAATGGTTTCTCCTAAGGCCACCATGGGTCGTTCAGCCTCGAATGCTAGTGCAGGCGCAGATAGCTTACGAAAGTTTGGACGAAGAAACTCGGTGTCTTCAAGGCATTCAAAGGCTTCGACTGGTGCCCCTAGCCCTGGCACTCCAGGCACTCCGTTGACAAATACGACTTCGGCAGGTGGTGTGCAACGGAGCAACACATTGCCAACCAAGAAATCTCCAGCATTAGCCTCGGCAAGATTTCAGAGGTCAGTTGAGCCTGCTACAGCAATGCCTTCAGACCGGACTCCGGTATCAACCACTGGAATAGTTGCCGGAAGGTTAGCCGTTCAACAAGCAGAGTCGCCCGACACACCTTCGTATTCTAAACCGACGAAGGATCAGGAGGTTGTGGAAGATACCAACCGCAACACAGCACCAGGGACTGATACTACGCCAGAGCAGAAGCCTAAGCTGCCAAATCTGCCCACCAACCTGGTGGTGGTTCCTAGTGTAAAGAGTCCTACTCGAGAACGCAAGATATCTCACCTCTTTGCAAGGTCACCCATTCTTGGCCCTAGAGAAAGCGACAGCGAACAGAAGGATGGACGGCAGCCCAACAAGCTGAGAAAGAAGCAACGATTACCTGGGAGTGCCAACGACAGTGCGCATAGCTCGCAGAATTCATTACAGGCAGACGTCGCTGGACCTCAGACGTTCCACACACCACTTGCTTCTCCTGAACTTCTCAGTCACAGCCGACCCGATCCTCTTGCAGCCTTTCATCCTTCTGTATCCAGTGACACCGCTACACCCACTGCAGAAGCGCCATATGGCATTCGACATTCTGAACCTGTTACTACCCAGGACACTAGTGGGCAAGATCAAGCTGGCAGTAACCTCCAGCCACCTAGATCCCCGGAAACGTCGGTCCACTCTCGCTCATCATTTTCAGACTTTGAAGGAGGTGAAGATCTGCCCGTGAAGAGTAGTGGCCACCGCCATCGCTGGCGCTTCTCTTCTTCGCAGAAAAAGAACGGAGAGTCTCCACTTGCACCTCCTCCTCGAATCGGACAGAATGCGGGCGCTCGAGGCAGCAACAGTTCTCTTGGCAGTTCACATCGACCTCGCAAGAGTTTCACAGGTGATTCTCAACAGACGCAGCAGACCGGAACCGACACTTCCAGCCAGCGTGCGAATCCGCCCCCTCGATTGAGCCAAGAATCATCCGAGCTCCTCAAGGATAGTGGCTCCGAGCCGGAAAAGAAGGGCTTATTTGGGAAATGGAAAGCCAAGATCGCACATTCAAAAGAGGAGAGAAAGGAGCGAGATCTGGAAAAGGAGAGGGCAAAGAGTCCAGGAAGAAGTGAGGGCGAACGTACTGGATCAAGGCACAATCTCACCGCTTTTGCACAAGACCATCTGCCTCATCGAGGGAGAAGCATGGAACAGCAGAGGGAAGCCGCGCTACCAAGCGTCAGCGAGACTACTCCTGGGACTGATACCATGTCGCCCGTGCCGCCAACACCCGTTACAGCTATCAAGACTGTGGCAGAGACGACTCATGACCAGGTCACAGCGAATGTGCAGGGCCAGACATCAACAGCTCAGTCACCGACGACTGCAAGTTCGAAAGGAAAGGACCAATGACGATGCAAAGAGGCAAATATATGGCCGCAACGGCGGGCTTAAGAGTGAAGCAGTCTTATCTCCACGGCTGGACGGCCGACCAAAGTTGCTCCCAAAACACGAATGGAGACACACCGCACAGGGCATGAAAAGGAATTGCGGGTTGTGCTGGGCGAAGTCTCTTATGTTAATTACGGGAACGAGTTGGCATGCTCTATCCCCTCCCCTTTTTTTCTTGAGTAAGCAATGGCCCTATATATTATTTCTCCCATTCTGGATCAGGCACATCCCAGGCCCCCCAAGATAGGATTACGATAGCCTAGGCTAGCCAGTTGGATACGTGATGAGTATATGAGCGTTTTTGGGGGGGGGGGCAAATACGATCCAGGTCATGTTTCATCTTTTTGTATTGTATTGAATTGAATACGAATTATCTATTAATTTAATAAGATGGTCAGACCCGCATCCCCATCTGCGTGTGCGCGCGAGTTGCTGCTCGCTGTAACGTCCTGGCGCGCGTGTATGTCCACCGATGTGGGGGATCTGGTGAGCTCAATTTTCCAAGAGACGATAGATAAATTATGCTTTCGATACATTATACGTCACAGGATGGGGAGGCTGTGTCGTGTCGTGTCGTGTCTTCGATTCTCCTTCTCCTTCTCCTTCTCCTTCTCCTTCTTCGGGGGGATAAAAGTATTCTCTCGTCGTGGAGTGAGTGACTAAACTAACTTAACTAACTTAGATGAAAGTGGCTGGCTGGACTTGGGGTATACGACGCGAACGGGAGAAAAGTTCGAGAATGGGGATAATCCGGAGAACAGGTAACTTGTATCCGTAATCCATTTTGTTATTATTTATTTATCAAGAAAGCTGAGCTGAGCTTGACGCGCTAAAATGTCCGACGCTTTTTTTCCCACAGCCAGAAATCAGATCATCTACAAACCAGACGCCGAAGCACCACCGGCGCTTCTCCACCGCCGCACGGGTGAGAAGAGATCCAGGTCAGTGCCAATAACAAGCTAGAGCTCTGTTCTAATCTAGGTTTTTTTTTTTCGCTTCGCAAACCCGTTTACCTAAAGCCCATTTACATAGCCATTCACGACGCTTTTAGCCACCTTGCCCTGGCGGTGCTGGTCCCGCTGCTCTCCATCTGCGCCATCATCAGGAGGCGACATGCCATTCCGATACAACCACAGGCGGCTCAACTCCCTCGGTTTCCTGGCAACCTTCCGATCCTCAGGCCCTTCGCCCGTGCGTCCCGAGAGGTCCAGCCCGTCCTCCCTCATCATGCTCTCCCACTGCTTGGCCTTGCCCAGCTCGAACCCCCACCAGCCCAGCTTCACGCCCCAGGGCCAATCGCGCCAGCCCAGGTGTTGCTTATCCCGTTCCCCGTCCCACACTTCGGCCTCGCTGTCCATGAACCCGTTGTTCTCCTTGACCCTGACCCCCACAGTGCCGTCAGGCAGGGTGTACTCCTCGCGCGGGAACATGTAGGCGAGGTAGTGCTGACTCAGCATGTGGCCGGTGGCGTTGCGCTTGAACAGCTTGCCTCTGAAGCGGTTGTTGTCATCGGCTCTTCCATTTCCAACCCCCTTGGTGGTGGTGCCAGCTATGGTGTTCTTGAGCGGCAGATGGATGAAGCCGAGGATGCCGAAGCGAGACACAAAATCACCCGAGTTGGTGTAATGCTCCACATGCCTGATGACGCCCAACTTCTTCTCCGCCTCCTCGTCCTCTTTAGAATTATGATGGTGTCGATTCGGATTGTTCCAGTGATTAGCCGCGCTCGCGAACGTGTAGATCTCCAACTTGCCCAACACGCTGGCCGGCAGATCATCGAGCAACCAATCTAGGATCGCTCCGCCCTCGATCCCGCCCTGGCTGTGCAGGAGCAAGACAACCTTCTTGTTCTTCTCCTCCAGCAGGCTCTTCTTGACCTGGTGGTAGCCGGTTCGGACGTCGGTGGTGGCGTAGCACGCATCACGCTGGATCAGGCATTCGATCAGATCGAAGATGATGCCGTAGGTGATGTTGTGCACGCCGATGATGCGCCGCCGGAAGATTTGGGATAAGGTGTTCAGGTTGGATTGGAACCAGTCGCGGCCGACACTGACGCCGTTGATGAAGATCCAGCATTCGTCCGAGTGGTCGTGGTCTTTTTGGTCTGGGTTTTCGGATCGATAGCGGGTCAGGTCGATAGTGGAGGTCTGCGGGGTGCCGTCGCCGTTGAGGAGGAGACAGAAGTAGTAGTTTAGGACCAGGGTGATGGCGATGCCGCCCAGATAGAGGGAGGCGGGGATGGGGATGATGAGGCCGTAGACCAGGGCGAGGAGGAACAGGGGCTGGCCGATTAAGAGGATCACGTGCAGGAGGAGAGATCGCACGTTCTTGGCGTTAAGGAGGCAGAGCTCGTCTTCCGCGTTCACGGACCAGAAGGGTTGGAGTACCCCGGGGATGCTGGCTGGGAAGTTGAAGAGGATGTCCTTGATGAGATAGAGTTCGCTGAGGAGGAGCTGGAGCGGGGAAGCGGTGTAGGGCAGCGGCGTGGAGTCGGAGGGACGATTGAAGCCGTCCATTCTGAGATCGGAATCATGAAACTGCGGAAAAAGCCAAAAAAGAGTGAGACGATGACACAGGCGAGGAAATCGCTCAGAATGGAAATACCGCCAAAAGAGAGAAGTCTTTGGGTGTTCCAATGGAATGCATGCACACACACAATCTCACACACGCAAAAAGCAAGAAAAGCAGAGCAATATATACACATACAACAACGGAACTTCAACTTCAGAAGGTCAATTGAAAAAACATGTGAAGCATTCGGACGACTTCGAAGGTCAGCGAAGAGTGATAAGGGAGTAGTATTCCGTCGAGAGGAGTTAGCCGGGAAAGTACGACAGGCGTCCCGGTTTCAGGTGGCCGGTCGCGTGATGGCTGGGACCGGAGGACCTTCGGACCCAAGTATTGAGTTGAGTTCTGGGCAGAAACGAGGACCTTTGCACGTGGATATTATGGACACCGTAGGAGGAGAGGCATGTTCGAACGCTTGTTCGACGCCGGACTATTATTCTTCTTCGAGAGTGGGCGGCGGTGTGATTGACTACCAATAGGCTGGTCAGTGGTCAAAGCGAAGGCAAGGCTGGGCTTGACGAGGCTGAAGCTGAGCGTTTTGGTGGTTTGGCCCCAACCAATAGACTGGTCTAGGCACAGATGGCTGATTAAGATTGCGATGGACAAGCCTTCTAGCGTACGTACTTAGTAGTAGGAGAAAAGGAACATGTGTAAAAATAGCTCATATCATTCCACTCGCACAAGCGGGACTGTCCATGACAGCGATTGGCGATTGGCGGTTGTCGGTTGTCGGTTGTCGATTGTCGACGGAGGAGAGGCGTCTGGCTCGAAAGGAGGGCAGCTTTCGACCACATTATTGAGACAGGCTCTACCAGCCGTGTTACTCACCGCCTTGCCCAAACGGTCGACATGTGCATGTGTAGTATATCTGTCACAAAGTACCATGCAGATGCCACTCGTTTGGGCTTCTTTGTAGCGCAAGGATTGGTCTTGTCTTCGTATCCGGAAAAGATGCCTCGTGCTTGACTAGCTTCAGCCCTGCAGGGAACATGATAGACCGTGAACAAGGACAGACCAGGGTGCATGTATTATATGTGTGTATGGGCTTGGTAAAGTTACGAATGCATCAGAAGACCTGCATTGCATTGCAGCAAGGCATCCCCCACGCCATACGAGGGAGTCCATCCACCAGAGTCCTATCGTACCTGCACCGTGAGGCTCTGGCTAGCTGCTCCTAACAAATGCACAACAGAACGAGCTGCCGCCTGGTCAAAGACCAGGCAACGAGTGAAACACATTGCAAAATCGACCATCATACCCACATGCAGCATAATCCGTTTTCCCGTTGCCGGAACATTCCCATCTACTTCTCGCGCATGCCACGAGGGTGCTGGCAGGGGGGTATATAAGCTTGGAAATCAAAGAACCACCCAGTAGTAAAAGCAATGATGAAGTTTTGGGACGCCGTGAGTCTTGCTTGTACAGTGAAGAAAATTCGTCCAAACTCGTAACGAAGCATCGCTGGGAAATTGTTGAAACAGAACCAATCTCCAAACGTCTTCGCCAAAGCTAAGCAAGTGTTGTCTTCTCCACTAATTCCTGCATGACTCTTCTCTTCTGCTCTTCAGCCTCTTTCCGCTTGTGATTCTCTCGATCAGAGGACAGGGTTCGTCGTAGTGCAGTTACCGTCTTCATAATCCTAGCTCTTTCAGACCGACCATTCTCGCTCACTTCTGCTGGTAAAATGACCGACTTCTCTTTCTTGATTCTGCAAAACAGGGAGGAGAAGATGAACTCCTCACCATTGCCGTTATAGAGAGGTATATGACGATATCCCCGCTGCAGACTGCTCAGCTTAGCAGTGAACACTGCCAGCTGTCTGCAATTGCTGGCCGTGGTCTTGCCGCTAGGTGAATGCCATACGATCCATCGCACGAAAACAAGGTCCGGATGTCTAGTCTCCAAGGACAACTCAAAGCAGTCATTGAAAATGGGATTGTAGCCATTGTCGTGTATCACCTTGGTCCTACGCCCATAAGGCAAGCCAATCCCTGAGTAGCCGTTTCGAGACGAAGAGTCGGTGCCACCACTGCCAGTAGCAATCCCTCGAGCCTTATCCTCGGCAATAAACATCTGGATCTCAACGAAGGGATTGATGCTGTTCTCGGAGGCCATCGCCCGAAGACGTGGTAGCTGTTGAGCTGAGATCATGTCGACAGAAAATTTGACCAGATGCTTGGGCAGCCTGTGCCGGGTCATCAGATCACCAGTGGTCGAGCTGTCCGGGCCAGATGGTCGAAGATACTCTGGTTTGAGGACATAGCCATAGCGATCATCACCGGCAGCAAACATCGCCTGATTCATTTGCATACACGGATCATAAGTCTGCCAATTGAGTGCCACCATCTGCACGCCACGTCTCCAAAAGGTGTTGGGATCAAAATTCGAAGAGTCCAGTCGCATGCCTTTGGGATAGACTCTAAACATGTGACGCATGTTGTGGTCTTCAAATTGTGCCTTGGAAAGAGCGTCTCTGCATAACCGCCCCGCCTTTGTCTCATCCAAGGAGAAGATGTGATTGTATTCGCCGCACTCCGGGCCAATGAGACTGCGATACTTGTAGCCTTGGAGATACACGCCTAGGTTTGCAAGTGCCTTTGTGATTTTGCTGGTCGCCTTTTTACCCTTTCTTTTGCTGCTTCGGTTTGAGCGGCCTCGTGCACTATCACTGTCTTCTCCAGCACTGCTTGCACTCGTAGCAGTCATTGATCTTTGACCTGGACTCCAAAGAGGACCAGACTGATTGCTTGGTGGGCTCGTTGATGGGGCTGTAGCCAAGGACGGTAGACTTAAGATTGACGGTGAGTCGTTCAGTGGACTTGGTATCGAGTATGGGGAGCTGGTACTCCGTTGCCGTCCGACCTCGGATTTGTCGAGAGGCAATGTAGTGTCGCTTGCAGGCACCGAAGACTTGACCTTCACCAAGATTCGATACTTCAACTCCTCGGGTGTAGGCAGTTGTCTTAAGGACTCGTGGATCGGTTCGAGAACCAGCCTTTCGCCAAATCCGTCCTTCATGATGTGCACCATCCTCCCTTGTTGTTCAGCATCGCAATGGACCTCGAGCGAGAGGATGAGTGGATAGGGCGAGACGTCAAAAGCGTAGCGAGATATAACGCTGATACAATCTGAAAACAAGACATGTGACGTGCCTGTATGGCCGTGGGTAACGATTGGCTTGCCCTCTGAACCATTCCAGCAATCTATTTCGACACAGCGGCAGCCGCGACGGAGTGCAGATATGTATGCTTCTGTACTTGACTCGCCGGCGAACTGGCGACCGCGGAGGTAGGTATTATGTGAGCTCGAGATGAAATACTCGTTGAGTGGTCGATCGAAACGGACTTCCGGTTTCTGACCAGTGTAAATATCGCAAGCAGGAGAAACCATAAAAGAAGAGAAGGCCTCGAAAGTCATGATGTCGAGGCCGGGGCTTGATTGAGCAGAATGGTTGCATTGTTTAGAGTTTGTGGTGCGAACCCAGTGATTGAACTCGGAAGTCCATTTAGCAGGATCGGTGCTTGTGTCGATGCCCTGGACGTTCTGTAAGAACGATAGAAACTGATCTTTGGTCAGGACAGATCCGCTATCCTCTGTAAGCGCAGAATATATCGATTTCATGTCATCTCGCTGCTTCAGTCTTCGAACAAAGTCTTTGAATTCACTGTAATTGAGCCTTCCACACTGTCGCGAGTCTGCAAGTCCGAATTGCTTGTGTAACATGGCTTTCGAGCAATGGATGTGCAAGCTACGCGATAGGCTTTCAATGGCTTGGAAATCAAGGCTATCTTCATCAACTTTAGGAAGATTCCCCATAGATCGCCGAGCTGTTTCACGCTCCCAATGCGCACGAACTACGTGCTCACGTTCTGAGGATCCGATCAAGCCGGTCATCAGGTCAATGCGATGTTTCGACAGAGCCTCGAGGGTGTCAATCCACAACGTGACATCTTCTTTGTGCTCAGCAATTAAGTGCATGGTCTTCTCCTGTTTAGAACGAGATTGATCGGCATAGAGGATGGTGAACCAACGTTCGCTTTCGTTGGGTAGAGCATTTAGTTCTTCGCGATAATGTCGGGTATCGTCGCCAAATCTGATATCGCGAATGTCATCCACGTAGAACTGTTTTGAAGCTTTGGAGGGACTCCAGAAAACCCTGGCGCCGTCATCAGTGAGGTAGAAGGTGAGCTTCTTCCGTCTATTCTTCGTGACCTTGGTCAATTCGCAACCCCGGATTAACTGACTTGGTAGCGTCGGAGCAGCGCCTTCTGGGTTGAAGGAGGCAGGTGTCACTGGCTCACTGGTGTAGCTGGCAGTGTCGCTGACCCCGCAGATTCCTTGAGCATCTAAAGATCTTGTTTCGTCGAACTCAGGGGAAGTCAAATCCACCGTGCTAGCACCATTTGACATGCTTGTCTTACTATCACTACGGCGTCTGGTGATAGGTCCGGTGCTCTGGTCTCTTTTGTCATGAGCAGAGGAAGAGGCTTTCCGTCGTAGTTTCTGTCCGGTAGACTGCACTCCGGTGCGAGCACTGTGAGACAGCTTCCGCATCAATCCTGGAGGCTTACTCGGCACAGGCGCATCCTTCAATGCCGTATGCTTGACTGCATAATCGTTTCCTATGGCTGACTCGGGCAGAGCCAACGGAGCGGGGGACTGGAAAAGAGATGAGTAATCCTGACCGTCCAAGATGTCAGGAGAAGATTGCAAAGAACTCATGTATGGACTTGGAGCAGAGGATGAGACGCTGCGAGCGGAGGCGGGAGTGATGGTGAAGCTCTGAGGCATTGACGTGTTGGAATTATGTAGGCGAAGCTGCCGCTTGCTCGAACGAGGAGACTTTGAGCCACTTGGGAGCTCTCCGTCAAGTACATGGAGAGCTCGTAAAGAAGGAGATGGAGAAACAGAAGAAGCCATCGTCAACGATAGATTCTACCTACCGTCAAATCGCCAGGACGTCAACGGTGGGTGGTTAGCGCGGAAGCGCAAACTAAGTCGAAAGGATATGTTCTATCGATCGCTGTACAACAGAGGGTGAAGGGAGAGTATTGTATGTCCTGAGTAGCACATCTTGAAGACAACACCCTACCAGAGGGAGTGCGAAAGGCTATCGTAGGAGGCATCTACCGACAGGGGGACATTTTTAGTTGCAGCTGGATTTAGAGATCCCGCTTAGTAGCGAAGTAGCCTAGCAGTGCTGAACGAAATCCAGTGTCTTATTGAAAGTTGACAAGCAGCGGCGATCCTGCCCTGGGATGGGTGTGTTGTCCACCAAGGCGTGGTATGCAGGTGACCCAACCGGGAGCTGGGCCGGGCGCAAGAGTGAGGTTTGGTGTGGGATGAGGTACTTTGCAGGAAGGACGTCGAAAGTGGGAAATATTGCTTTTTCGGCCTCGTGTGATTGTGACATGCAGCTGATTTACGCGCTCTACCAGAGGCGGGAAATGGCGAACGAGGATAATGAATGGACGAGCAATTGCAAGGCTGCGCAGAAAAAAGCAGTCGTGGCTCAGAGGACAGAAGTTCGTAGAGACGGTCAAGATTAGTGAAAGGAATAGGAATGGTGGCGTTGGTAAGTCGCAGCAGAAACATAGCGTAGTATTACGGTGTAAGTCGAGGATACGGCCCCTTGAAAGCCAGAAAAAAAAAAGAAAGGCTATGGGACTAAGTTAGAAGAGAACGGCCCGCTGTTGGTGTGGTCTCGTTGGCCCACACATTCCTTCGACACCCACGCAGAGAAAGAGACGAGGAAATTGTTCAATAACTGTAACGAACAGTATTTAGATTACATCCCTGCGCTTAATACATGTTAATACATGCATATATATCATCCCACCATCCAGCAATTTCCATGTCGTCAATTTATGTTGGAAGGAAGAGATCTTGCATGCTGCCTTGCTTGCATGCAGTCTATTGTGCAACATCGCAGTTTTCTGGACCCCACTTGACGTCGTGAAGGAAGATACACGCAGTGGAATGGCCTAGAATGCTCCACGCAGGCAGCCAGTAAGCGGGTAGTAAGCCTCCAGCTGAAGATCCATCACCGTGATGGGCATAGCGGATGAAGACCAAAGTGAGAGCCGCTGAAGCATGTTCTTGACCTTGGCTAGAACTGGGGCTGGTCTGACTTCTCGAGATTGTTCTTTTTGGAGTGTCCACCTCTAACCAATATCGCGATGTAGCTCTTGCATGCCAAAATTCCAAGCCCAACCTATCTCATATCCCATTGTCGGTCTCTTCGTCAACGATAGGTAGTCCATGCTCTTCGTTTGTTGCTACAAGGTGAGCGTTGTACCGGAAGTTCAGATTGTTTTTCATCATATAAGAGGCATTGTATCTCCCATCCTGCTCAGCAATCGTCTTTCTCTTTCTGACTTCGACAACTGGCTCGCCCCGCACCCATCCCGCATAAGCCTTGGGACGGCGTCGTTCATGCAAGTCGCCCAATGTGGAGCATGCGATGCAAATATTGAATTCCAGTTTATTTAGTTCCGCCCATGAGAGACTGATTCGAAGTTGCTATCAGTAGGCTGGGACCAGGCCTGATACGCTCGAGTGTGCGGTAGTAGTGAGTGGTCAAAATGATGTTGGGACTTCAGGTCTATGTTATCGCTGATTTCTGGACCAATAGATCATTCAATGGGTCAACGATTCCCTCCCAACATCCCGTCATCAGCTGGCAGTTTCCAAGACGGCTGTGCGGAAGTGTTCTTGATGCTGAGGACTTGGCCATACCCGGTATTATTGAGAAGCCTGTACTCCGTACAGTAGCTGTAAAGATGGAGCTCTGTACGGTAAGATACCGCTTGTACTGACGGGTGGACACTGGGGTAAAATGACAGATTATTGCATCATTATCAACCCCATGGTCTTGGCCTTCAGGGGCCGCACAAGACCTTCCAGCCAACGATAGAGAGAAGCATACCAAGCATTCGGCACGTTACGAATAGCTGCTCAGCATTCAGCGAAAGCGCGTTGGATATGGTCAAGTGATCCAAAGTATCAAGCATCCTTTGCCGTAGCTCCAATGGGCATCGGAAGTTTCGCTTCACTTCCACGTCGCTTTCCAGCCTGACAGAAATTACCCGATACCCTGAATTTCGAAGGTGCCAAACTTAGATGAAGATCGTACCATTGTCGCAGATCTTGCAAAAGAAGATTCCAAACTGGCCTCCGGATTGACGGCTGACTCCTGCTGATCACGTCTGACAACTTCTCAAGCCTCTCTGTCTTGACGTTCAGGGGCCGTAAGAGTGCAGATGCTAAATCCTGTCCTGCAGAATGCCCATTATCCTCAGCTGCATGTCTCTAACGGAACTAGGACAACGTTTTGACACTGATGAGAATCAGGCAAACACGTCTTCCGCATGCATATTATGCGTCGATGAAGTGTGGGCACCCGCGTGCGCTGTGAATACTGCGAATACGAATGCTCGGCCTGGGCTAGTTACCAGTAATAGTCACTCTACTACGTAGTAGATGGGGCCAACTCGGACTGTTCGGCAAAGGAATCATGAACTCCACGTGCAAGACCCAGGAACATGGATCCGAACGAACTAGTGGCGTTCTCTTCCATACATAGTAACCTAGTCGACAAAATCTCGAGGGATTGAAACGACCGAAATTCGGATTGCGGAAATGACGGGATGTCAGCTGTCTCGACCTTCTGAACACGAAAAACTGAGTGGGGTGCATACCAAGTGCGAGGGCATCGGCTCTCTTTGCATGCAGTATTTCAGGCTAACTGCGGAACAAGTATGAAAAGGGCTGTACGGAGTGTGAAAGGACACTTCCCAGAGATCACCATGATCGTCCCACGCTTTTGACGTCGTGTAACATGCCCTGATTGCCTGCGCCCCTTGGCATCAATCTGTACATGAGCACCCACTCCACAGTCTACACTTCAGTTGGAAAATCCAAGTTTTGACATAAATTTCTCTCCCGACTCCGGTTGTCATTCCGGATCTTCGAGATTATACATGTACTAATTGTGGGGTTGAGCATGCACTCAGAGGGTTTCCTGCAGACCGCTTCCCGGAAAACCCACTCAAATTTCGATCTTAACTGGGAACTTGTTCGTGCAACAACAACTCAGCAAGATCATGCCTTCTAACGTACTACTAGCTTCCCGCATCCTTCCGTTCATTGGATCCGGTGGCCTGCCAAGATGGATTTTATCTTGCATTTGCTAGACCTTAAAGGCGGTGGGGTTATGCAGTCCTTTACCAGTTTTATCGCAGAAGAACGAGCAGGGCAATGCTGCGAAATACATCAGACTTCCGACAGGAAGTATAATGCCTTGATTCGGCAAATCTCGAATCATGACTGGGTCATCTTGCCCTCCCACAGGTTCAGGATGGTGACACCGATCCGACCACCTCATACACCACGTCACCCTCACGTGCTGAACAAATGTTTGCTTCTACTGCTTTCGTTCATCCTTTATGACCAGCATCGTGATCTGGTGGCATTCAGGTATCAAGTGCTGATGGTGCGAATATCTTGCATGGTGGATGCTTGTTGCACGACTGACTACAAGGTGCTTGGACCATTCAATTTGGTCCATGCACAGCCTACAGCAAAGCCTTACCTCTTGATAGGTCATTAACCAATCGCAAGGTTTTGCTGATATCACATTATCTGTAAATACTCTGTTCTGTGACCATCAGGTCATCCTTGCATTTCGGTTTCATGTACGCCAGAGACAGATGCATCATTTTTATGAGAGCTCTGCCGCCTGTGTTACTAGGCTGACAGTTGCAGTAAAGCCACAGCGCAAGGCATCGCACTGTACCACTTTTTGGTATTTTTTCGCTATGCAGAGGTCGGAATGGCTACTGGGTTGCGGAGAGGTAGGTCGTTGTAGCTGTTATATCCCCAGCTTTATGTGTCTCCTCGCCGCTGCAATTTGCCATTGTTCTGGGAACTGGAAGCTACGTATTCAACCGGTGCTTCCGAGCACGATCCGCGCTGATTTATGTTTACCTCGCTCTGAGAGTACCTATGTCTTTACTTGACCACTACGCCTTGCTCCCTTTATTCTCCGAGCATCAAGACTTTGGTGTCCTTGGGGATAGCATCAGCAACGCATTCCTCACCGCGTCTGGCACAAAAGCGTTCGCTTCACCATTGTCGCATCTCTTAGCATTACTTTGATCCTTGATGGCATGATTGCTTAGCTCGTACTGGTTACTTCTCCATTTTGCCTAGTCCTTAGTACCTGCTCATCGGAATGGTCGTTTTCGACATAGCAGAGAAGCTTCCGCATTAGCTCTCTGGGAACCTTTCGTCGTCACTTAATATGGAGTGTACCAAGGTATCTTAACCTAAGCCTTGAGGTTGTGACTCACAACAGGGAGTCCTGATTTGGTCTTGAAAAACAAGTGTTCCTGGCCGCGCAATGTGCTTCCTCCAGCTGCCCATCCCCCCGGAATTCAAGGCTCCTTTTCCGGCTTGCAAGGTACATTGATGTGGATTCACTTTCGGCTCTTTCTTGGTTCCGTAGTGGGTGGGTAAACAGAACGACGTATAAAATTCCTTCGAAGGGACAGATCACCGCAACAAACGTTCATTTGATCTAACTTTTGCATTGACTGTGCTGTGGTAGTCACATAAAATTGCCATCCTCCGCTAATGTTAGGCCGATCCAGGGTGACAAGACCTTGAACCCAACTTGTCCAAGATAGGACCTCCGGACATTCCCCGGTGAGTGCTGTACGCCCTAATATCAGTAGGAATATTAGATCACATTGTGGCTGCTTCAAGCAGCCTTCTAGCTAATGTAGTAACACTTCCCTGTGCAGCTATAATATGACAGCTAAGAAATTAGGGTCAAATTATTATACGTAAATTGGGCACTGTAAAAGGGGGCAAGAAAATTCCTATTTTTGGGACGTAAATATTGTTATGTGCTAGTTTAGGTGTGGTTTTCAGAGAAGTAGGCGGTAACTTCGGAAGTCAAGGCCTACTCTAGCGAGGCCTGAAAAAAAGCCTACGTAGTACGTACATAGTAGTCTGTACGTACGTAGAGTAGTTGTTGTTGAATTGGCGCTAGGCGACAACATTCCACCATTGATCCATATTTTGCATATCAGTGAAGTGGTAGATTCTCTCCGCTGGTGTCTTGGGCGCTGCAACCAGAATTTGAGGCTGTTGTTTGTAGATCTCGAACATGTCTGGCGCTGCACGGTGTCCAGCCAGCCCAAGGAGTGGCCATTCGGCCCCAGGATTCGACCATTTCCAATGGAAAATCAGCTTCATCCCTGAGGTCGTTCCTGCCATCCGTTTTCGGCTTCGATTGACAGCGTAATATTCTCTCTCTGCTCCTCACTTGTTTCAGCCACTCCACATCTTCTATTTCGACATACTTATAGCATGCCGAATGCGACAACAGATGACAGCTGGAGAGCCAGCGGGCGACCCGTCTCGTAAGCTTACCCATCCATACTGAGCATGAGCGCCTGGACTCGGTGCAAACTCCCGTGAAAATGCTAACCACGAGCCCCCATATTCAGGACTATCGCACGATCCTTCTCCGCCGCCCTCGACGAAGCATTCTTCATGAAACCAGATCTAGACAATTTATCTCAATCCGTAGCTCAGAAGTATGCTGTCCCTTGGCCCCCCATACCATCGAATTTCCAGCCACGACTTCCTTCCACTACCCCTCCTCATTCCAAGCAGCATCAAAGAAACCAAGTTCTGACACCAAATATCTTGCCCGAAAACAGGCAGCAATCGGTCAGCACGCAGAAATCCGAGCTCGAAGAGCTAGAAGCACGACTCCGCGAAACCGAGGCCCGACTGAAGACGCAGCAAGCATCCGACTCTTCCTCCACCTCGCCCGCTCAGACGCGTAACAGAGACGAGCGAAAGGATAACAACATTAACAGCCCGCGCTCCCGCAACGGCGTCGACCGCGCTTTCGACCCACCAGGTCCACAACGGAATGCCAAATCCCCTCTTCCGCCCACCAGACAAGAAAACATCTCACCACAAGCACAAGCGTCCAAGAACGGAGGAAAAGACCCGCGGGCCAAGAATTTTTGAGATGAAGAGGCCAGGAGGCAATGGAGACGGGGCATGACGATAGGGACATCAATGATGCCGCCGTGGGCTCTGTGGGAAAAGGGCCGCACCAGAGCTTGATCGGTTCTGCCTTCGATTTATTTCTTGCTACGCTACAGATTCTCGTTACCGAGCGAGCAGGTGCACAAGCACCGAGCGTTCACGTAAGAGAACAAAAAGCATCATCTGGGATTGAGTCGTTTACACATATCCTTGATCGGCGAGGGAATGTCTACTTGTTTTCTTTTGGCATAGGAACAATTTTGGGACTGGATGGATTGCGCTTGACAGAGGAGAAGATATTCTCTCGCAACTGCGGCATCGGATTGGACCGTTGGATGGCACAGGTCTATCAAAGATAGCTTTTTGAGCGACGGTACTGGCTTAGTTGTATGGTGTATGCACCTCTCTCCCCTCTCTCTATGTGTGTGCCCTACTACCCCTGGCAAGCACATGCATGCGACGCTACCCTTCCCATCTAACCATGGCTCGTCCTCCCGCCCATCTGCTTTACCTCCCATGGCATCTCTTATGTGCGGAGAAGGTCGATCCAGAAACGAATACCAGATCACCGCGCCTCCGGAATTCCTCCACTTGGTGATCTATACGGCCGCTGCTGGCGTTCGGGATCTTTGCTTGGTATACAATTTAGCCCGACGCCGGAGGAAGGCTGATGAAGGCTTTGTCGCGTGGAAGAAGTGCTGTGCGCATGGCATTGCGGCGCGTGGTTCCTTGCTTAAAGATATGCCCAGGCCGCGGCTGGAGAAGTCAGCCCCATCTCGGACGGCATCAAAGCTTCGCTACCAGGAACGACTGCATGTTATTCACCCCTTCACACCAACACCCACGCCACCAGGATTGACGTCTTTCTCCGTCGTCCTGCCCAGTCCATCCTTCCCGTAGAAGTCCATTGGGTAGACGCCCTTTTCCTCCCAGCCGGACCGCCCACCCAGCACGACCAACGCTTCATACGGCGTCAGCAACGGCCTTGGAAACGCATACCCCCAATCAATGCTCAATCTCGGGCATGCGATCTGTACCCAGCAATCCACGTCTTCGAATAGTGCTAGCTTCCCGGGGAAGATCTCGCTCAGGAGCAGGTTGATGAATGGGATGCCCCTGGCGTCCAGGTGATTCTCGATCATCGTGAGGGTGTGCGGGTTCCCCTGGCGGCCCAGCGCGCCGAGGATCAGACCCCACTTCTTTGCGTTCCGCGCGGTGGCGATGGCGGTGGAGCGGAGGGAGAGCATCTCATCGTGAGAATAGGTCTCTTGTGTCAGTTTGCGGGAGTAGGGATCGTAGCGGTAGGCGGGCATGGTGGGGTTGGCTATCATGGCGGACTCGAGATGGAAGCGGCCGTCGCCTAAGTATAAGATCAGGTCGACCTGGGCGTCCGGGGCGATGGTGGGGGCGGTGCAGCCGAGGATCTCGCCTTTGCTTAGCGGCGTGATTTGCGGGATGAGGATGCTGAAGCCGGCTTGTTCGAGAGGCTGGCGCATGTTGTGCAGGGTCGCGTTGAATTGGATGGTCCCGACCATGGCTATGGTCTTGCCGGAAGGGAAGTTGCGGGTCAGGGTTGCGAGGAGGTGGGAGGTGTCGATTGAGATGTCGACGAAGATGTAAAGGGTGGCGATCTTGGTCGTGGAGACGGGGATCAAGCACGAGTGCGCGTAGTGGACTAGCAGGTCACAGCCGAGAGCGCGGGCGGTGTAGTCGTCGATACAGCAGGCGCCGTAGGTGACGTCGCCCATGATGAGGGTCTCGCATCCCGGACAGAACTGGGTGAGGATGTCGGAGATGGTGGTGGCGAAGAGAAGGAGACCTTCGGGGAATTGGAGGGCGACGCGTTTAGCATTCGAAGAGCGGATTCGATGGATTGTTTTAGGGATTTCGAACGAGTAGTTTGACGGGAGGAGATCAACAGCCTCGTTGATAGCAGGATCCTCGAGGATGTCTGGCGGAACCTGGTTCAGGAGTCTGGGTAGTCTTCTTGCAGGCGCCTTCTGCACTGCGACATTCGTGTCCTCGACAGCTCCATTCTCTTCCGCTCTTTTCCTTGCCTGTGCCTCTGCAGTCTTCCGTCCCACGAATCTCTTTTTCGGGACTCTGGCTGTGTTTGCTGTATCTGCGGCCGTGGCAGATTGGCTGATATCCGGCTCCATTCCTAGCACCCCCACCCAGCCAAAGCTTCGCTACATTCGACCCTTCGAGATAGCTCGATATGCTCTTGCTCTCGCAATTGTTGGCTCACCGAACGAGGAATCCGCACTTCGAGTACTTTTAGATATCAGACGTCGAGGGTGGACGACATCTGCTCTGAAGCTCCCCACTTTTTTGCCGTCGTTGATCCCTGCAGGAAGACCTTCCTCAAACTGTGCAAACGTGAATGTCCAATTTCTTAACACAAGAAGACATAGGCTCTAGAAGACTACAGATCTCAGATCCTACCAAGCTATACACATACACACCAAGGCCGCATCGGTTGTCTGTTATCAGCAACGAAAAACCGCGATCCCTTTCTCCGTACCCTTGTGCCATGACTGGGGGTCGCCTATGGCATCCAACCACACTTTAGCCATTCCTCCATCTACAGCACAACTCTAGTTTCAGGGCCTTTTGACGCCTTTTCTGGTGGTATTGACACTGTTTGGGACATCTATTGCACCACGAGTCACACGACTTGCTACCACTCTTTTGTCACCATTCTAACTTTACGCAACATCCCTAACTTACATACAAAAGCCCACCCCTCGGCCAACCAACTCCCCAACCCTCCCGGCGCCGGTTTTCCTTCGGTATGGTGTGCTCGCTGTCTCAGCCTCGACGATGTTCGTTAGCATGATCATGGGGTTCCTTCCGTTTATAAGGACGAGATCGCCTCTATCCTTCATATTCACTCCCCAAGTTCGCAGATTCTGCTTAGGGGGGTGCCTGGGGGTCTCTCTTAGGCTAAAATAAATAAAATAAATAAATTAAATTAAATTAGTTAAATTTTCTTTTCTTTTCTTTTTTATAAGTTTTCAATCTGAAAACGTTATTCCTAGTCTCTTTCCTAATAGAGAAGTCATCAGAATATCAATAAATAGTGTAATTCTCTTTGTGAAATTTTCATGTTATTGAAATGGTTATGATCGGCAAATCTACCAGTAATTTCTATGACTTAAAACCCGCCGAGATCCAAACGCCGAAAGGACTTTTGCCGAATGGACCGCCGCGAATAGACCGCTCCGCACACATTCCGGTATCTCTACATGTCTCTCGTGACTCCCTCCGAAGCATCCACATGGCATTTCGTTCGAACATTACTGGACAAAGCTAAAGCACGCAACATGTGTAAAATCTAAGTTCACGTGGACACTGAAGAGCACAGGTTGGTTTCTGAAGACTTCAAACGAGGATGATTTCTTGTAGCCTTTCATCGTTTCGATCCCCGCTATGCCATTCCAAGTTGCCCTCCGTTCCTGCGACTTCAGCGCTACCAACCAGTTGATAATAGCTTGATGATTCTCGCATGATGAGTGGCTTGGAGATGCCATATACATGTCCGAGCTTATCTCCCGGGTTGGCAAATCTAGTACAAGTTCCTATTACGCCGTCCGATGCAACGAAGTACACCCGATTCGTTTGTGCAAGGTCATTGCACATGGCCGCGTACGTCTGTGCGTGTAGAGGACTGGTCTGAATATAAGCAAGATAATCTTCAACATTATCTTGCAAATTATCAGATCTGTAGCCGCTTCGGCATATTTGATAGTACCAGAACTCCTTGAAATCGTGCAGTTCATTGGCGATAGGAAGGTAGTTACGGGTAAGAAGGTCTTGAACATTCGTAGAGTGACTCCATAGTCCCTCATGGATACCAAGGGCTCGTAATGTTAAGAGGAATTAGAAAAAAGTGCGAGCGTTATTGAAAAGCTTTGATCTGTCGACATCGTCCTCGGACAATAAGTCATTGACTTCCTGAAAGGGGGGACATCGCCACAGGATGTCTCCTTTCCAGAGGCCATGAACTACTAGTTCCTGGGAGTTTCGTAAATTCCAGGCTTCGCAGCTAGTTCTGTACTGCAGATCGGGCGTCGTCCAAGTGTTTCCATGGAATGTACTCCAATCAGGGACCCATGACGGCGCGTTTGTAACTCCCGGTAACCCTGCCCATAAGAGCAGATCCAGCGATTGGATCCATCTCAGAAGATCGACAAAGAGTTCCTGGTATATTTCACTCAATGATTTCTCGTAATCCGGCTGGGCGAACTGTATATCAAGGGCTTGAAGGATTCCGCAGAGAGCATAAGACTTGTCTTTAGGATCGGTAGACCTTCGTGTCCGTATGGCTTGTATAATAGGCCTCCAGGAGTCTCCTTCCGGGAACGGTTTTTGCTTAGACAAGGAACGGATTCCCAAGGCAGCTGTAGAAAAGAACAAGAGACCTAGAACATATCCAACTACGAGGGTTATCCAGCGAAGCAAGCCTGAAAGCCCAATTAGCTTCACCCAAAGCGGATTAAGCATGCATGTCATGTGCAGAATCAAGCAGCTGACGGTGTGGATCCACCCAATCCTTGAATAATACGACTGTATTGATTCGAAGAAAGCGGCTGAGGTGGTCTGCAGGGAAAGAGCATCCTCTCTAGAAAAGACGGCATTCGATATGATCCTCCGGTTCGATTGGGCAGGCGGGCGCAGCTGAATCCATAATATACAGAGCCCAGCCCAGGTGAAGTAGGATGTACTTGAGAGAGGGACATTGCTATATCTCCTTGAATGTTCGAGAAAGAACATTGCGTAAAGAAACGTAGGCCAAGGGACAAATTTTGTTCCACAGCAAATGATGGGATTAGAAGCCAAGAGGAATTCTTGAAGAGTCCAAATACGTCTGATCCAGCCCCTCTCAAAAACTTCTCGGAGACAATCAATGGACAGCTCTTGATCAAGAACAGTGTCGTCGAAGCCGTTTTTCATTAATCGCTTCAGAGTGTCCCAAAGGGCTGAAGTGGAAAGCTTTGTCAGAAATGTTTACAATAGACTCAATAGGAAAGCGTACTCTTGACCGTCCTGAATCTCTTCAGGTAAATTCTCCAAGCGGCTTCCCGGCAACATCTCTTAGGCGATGTAGACCCGCTACGACTGCTCATTCGGTACCTGTCCAGTAGTTTTGGAAATCCTGTTGAGTTTAGATAGTCCATGCTAAGATCTGATTGCTTGTTCCCGTCTCCCAACCAGATGTATACTGAGGAGGCAGTTGAGTAGATTTCATACATCAGGGGAACTTGGATGGATTTCTCTTTCGCATCTAGTTGGTTGATACAAATCGAATCAATCCAGATGGATAAGGGGCCAAAAAGCTTCCGAAGCTGCCAAAGTGCTGACCAACAATTCGTGGTAACTTCGAGAGTAAAAGATCCACATAAAAGGATATCCCGAGGAGTTGCATAGCTGCCCCAGACATAGGACAGGGCAACAAATGCAGGATTCTCTACAAGGCTGACAACTCTCAGACGTCCCCGGAGATTCTGAGGTTCAATTCCCCCGGGATGTGTTCCTTCAAGGTCGAACACTCGGATGGAGCCAGAATCAAGCGGTAGTGCAGCGTATAGCTCCTTTGGAGAATGAAATGTGTCGAATGCGTTGTAAGAGCCTGTTTCAGGGCTTCTGGGGGTCTCAAGAACCTCTGTCAGGCCGACATCGTCTGGCAAAGAGACAGATGAGCTGGTTGTAGACGACTCAAGAAGTCCCTCCAGCTCGATCGCATTTGTCTCAAAGGTCATCATCATTAACAGTGGAAGTCAATTTAATGTTCATTATTACACTGTTATGGGATGTTATGCTAAGTTTTCGGGACTGCCCTAATGGGAATGTAAAAACTTGATTTTGAGAACTAGTCCTGTTTGGGTCATTTTGCTGACGTCTATACCTAATTCTACATAGTATGTTTTGTACTGATACTAATGTTTTCACCAAGGGGGGGTACAAAAATTCGGCCTGATACCGTAGTAGTGACTGGTTCGTGTTGGGCCGCCGTCCTTTTGGTCCAACAGCCTCGCAAGAAGTTCGACTTAATCAATCTTCGGCAAGATCCGTGGCTTTTGTAGGAGTTGATTGAAGCTATTGCTAAGCAATCTGTTGATCCGATCCTTACCCATGTTCTACAATTTCCATGCAAGAGGAATATACTTCCAAGGAGCCCCCGGCAAACCGGAGGGGACCTCAGTCTACTTCTCTCAAAGGCAGGGTTCGCTGATACAGAGCCGTGGCTATGTTGCAAACAACGCGTGTATTCAATGCCAGGCTAACCGAGGAGGACCGTTCACGCAATGCGTTCTCCTTGACAAGTTCATTGGCGGCGGTTGCGCAACCTGCTTTTTATCCCGAAACAGGAACGGTAAACCCACTGGTTGCAGTCTTGCGACCAAAGCTAAGAGCATTTGAACTTCCGTACAAATATGTTTTAGTCTTTCTTAGATAGGACTGGAGAAGCGAAAGGATGGAAGAAAGATACGAGACAAGATGACTCTGGCAATCCTAAATACAAAACCTCCACTATCGTTCAAAACACAGCGGGTGAAACATATAAAGGTAAGCTTCACTCTAATATCTCCCCAGATCCGATTGCCCCTACATACAATCACGTGCCTGGCACAGCTTCAAGCAGCCTCCATTTTATTGGATCTTTGGAGTTACCACATCCAGAACATTGTGGTTTCGACAAGCCTTGTGTTGAGCAGATTCTTGCTCTACTCCCCCATCTACAGAAGATAGACGATCGAGACCTTCGAGGTATTTCGACCTTGAATCCCTGTTGAGGACGGAATCTAACAGATTCTTGATAAAAGCGTTAGCCAACAGGATCAATTTGCGCTCAGAATTTGAGATATTCATAGGGAAAGAAGCTCAGGCCAGATCTCAAAAATACAAAATGTTCACGACCAAGTCCGCTTGCGCTTTTCCAAACGAGAATGACTATCCTGCGCGCTTCCCCGTCGCCGCCATCTTGCCGCAGACTCAAGACGTGTATGAGCCATCGCCTGATATATGGTCTCCTGCCAACTAGAGCCGCTGGCGAAGCTGGCGTAGAAAGCCATCCAAATCATTAGAGCAGATTGTGGTGCCGGGGGTGATGGCCCAGCACCAAGCACAAGTCGTGGACCTTAGTGCATGTCAGAGCAAGGATCCTAAGTTTAATATCTTTGAGGTACTTTCTCTTCATGCAGCCATAGTACAATCTTTGGCTGACCATTTCAAGCAGTTCCTGATCGTCCTAGATAATAAAAAGTACAAATCATCAGGGTTCAAATTCTGCGACAAGTCCTTCACGCCTTAAATAGTCCGAACTAGACCCAGTCACTTCAAAACCTTCCTCAAGATGTTTGTATCCGCATCAAGCAATCACTGCCTTTGAATACCCGTCAAGATGATGGATTGTTGACGTTGCTTTCCGCCATGGAAGCTATCCTTCGTCGATATGATGACATGAAATCTGTCCTTGCACTTCCGTCTGGCGCACAAAAGCAGGCTCTTGAGTCCGAAGAGAAGCATGCGTCACCAAAGGCCAAGTCAAGTCCCGATCATGAACTCGGTAGCTCTCCAGAAAGAAGCAGACCGCGGACGAGAAGAGGAGACGCGCCACACCCAGGTCAGACCCTCACTGCAGGACAGGAAGTTTCTTCTGATAGCTCCCGAGCCGATTCGAGACATAAGACCACTGCTTCTCCACAAGAGCAACGAGCGATTTCAAATTCGAAAAGAGAATCGCCTCACCCAATCAGTGCGGCTCCGGGCATCCCAGCAAGCCGGATGCACTCTCCGCACATGGACCAAGCAAAAGCAGCCGTTGCTGACAGAACTCCCTCTCCGGCCTCTCGTACTGCGCTTGCGAGATTGAGAGAAACCGTCCCTCCTAGGAGCTCGATGGTAAGTCCAGAACGTCGATATTATTGCTGCTGTGATGGGCGTTCATGTAGGGGTGCTGGGTGAATTGCCAGGGTGTCCGGCGAAGGGCCGGTTAGATAGACGCCGAAATAAGCAACATTCTCTCTCTCTCGATAAGAAATAATTTTGACGAACAGGCGACTCTAGTAGCGCATGACGATTCTCGGGGGGAAGAGAAGGATTACCTAGTTAGCGAGCGGCGGCTCGAGAGCAGGGAGCAGCTGGGTGAGTGATGGGAGGTAAATACTGTTGAGTTCAGCTCCCTAGAAGGGAGAGATGTCTTGCCACGTCGCCGCTTGGAGCAATGGAAAGCCAGATGTCGCTGCGACTCGTGGCTTTAGTTAGTATTGAACATGCTGTATCTCTCGACGGCACTTAAGGAGTATAGAGTCAGCTGTGAAGCGAATCCAATGTGTCCCCGGTATGACACTGAGCCAGTCCTCTATCCAGCCATGCACCAACGCCTCGCTTATCCAGATCGAAGACACCCCATCCTCCCAGCACACACATATTCATAATCAGCCCCGTGAGAGCCTCAAAGCTCATTTCTAGGCTGGTAATACTGCGCGTGATCGCCTTGTTGGCTCTGCCCGGGGCTTTGGCCGGGAAAGATGCCCCTCCTCTTCCTCCACTCCCACACCCCCTTATCCACCTCCTCCCTGGTGACCCCATCGCGCACCAACCAAAAAGTCACCCCCAACTCCACCTCCACATTCCGATTCCTCGCCTCGTCGTCAAAGAACAACATATCCGCAAACGCGACCTCATCGCCCGCCTTCTGGCTCCCTTCCTGTATCTTCTCAAAATGCGCCGTCTTGGAGCCGGGGAAGATCTGCAGGTGGGCAAAATACTCCAGCGCCTTTAGCGGCTTCGCCTGTTTGTTGCTGCTCTTCTTCTTCTTCTTCTCGTCCGGGTTGTTGTTGTTGTTGTTGTAGTCGTCCTCGGCCTCCACAGCGTTGAAAGGCGGCGTCACCACCAGCAGTTTCAGCAAGTCCCTGGCCAGCTCGGGCGCGTGGGTGCGACTGGCCACGCCCATGGCAATGCCGCGCTCGCGCGTGGCGTGCAGGATGGTCGGTACGCCCGGGTAGAAGGCGAAGGACTCGGCCCATCGGTCTTGGACGCGCGTGCTCGAGTCCTTGGCTTTGACCGGCGGCGTCACGTGCGTGTCGACCCAGAAGGGCCAGAGGGTGTAGTCGAGGTCGAAGACGATGAGGCGGGGCAGCGGCAGCGAGTCGAAGAATGTGGCTGGGCCGCTGGGCGAGGAGCTGCTGCTGCTGCTGCTGCTGATGAGTGTGGTGGAGGTTTGGGGGCCCGGGGAGGGGAGAGTTGGGACGGCCGCGAACGAGGTGCCCAGGATGCGCTTGGGCATGGTGGCGGGAGAAGGGGAAGCGTACGTAGTACGAGGGTGAGTGGGATTGGGAGGACGGACAGGTAGAGGACGTAGATCCTGGGGGGTACTATGGTCAAGTTAGAGGAATCGCGTACTGTGGTAGATGCAGGTATGGGGTATGGGGTGTGGCCCTTGTGTAAAAAGCAATCAAGTGGCAAACATACAAGCCCTACATCCAGTGTCAGTGGGAAGGAAAACGGGAGACTGGACTTGACAAGATACGTCACAGGTCCGAGATTCAGCCGATAGAGGGAATCGATAACTTACGGAGTAGACTGATGACATTCACTCTTCTACCATGAAACACCCTTCTGTCTGCACCACAACCATAGAGCCGACATGGCGACCACTTACACCTCTCTGTCTGCTAACCGAAAGAACAGACTCGAGTCGCAAGCAGAGCTGGGCCGGCTACCAGAATGAGTGTATCATTCAAGGTAAGCCCGATACCGGTACTTGAGGTAACAGGCCCGTACAGGTAAACACAGTACCTGAAAAAGGAAATTCAATAGATGATCTACACGATCGTACACGAAAAGGGGGGATTTCCTCATCTCGACAGCTGATGAAACTACAATCAAAGAGAAAGAAACGTCCTCTTCATGACCGAACCGGGTTGGAAATGTCCCTCTTTTTCTATCACCTGTACCTGTACACAAATTTACGGGATAATAGCCATGTCGTCCAGTCCGGTCCTGTCCAGTACTGTCATGGAAGCTTGCCTGTAACAAGAAACCGTTGAGCCATTGTGCTTACGGAGCGATAAAGGAAATCAGAAGATGCACTATCCACACATCATGCATGGCCTGTGTAGGGGGTATCATCATTTGTTCATGTCCTACCTATCGTACAGCTCTCTTGTCTAGCGCTTCAACATCAAGCACGATGGTCCTCAGGTCATCCGCCGACCACCGCTGCTAGGCATGGCAATTTCCACCAAACCCTCGCCTTCTTCTTCTTCGTCGTCCTCTTCGTCGTCTTCATTCCCACCCCGCTCCCGCTCCCGCTCCCCGCTCCTCCTACCCCCCACATCAGCAGGTCTTGACCCACCCACGGATCCCGTACTCCCAAAACTTCCTCTCAACTTTTCCTTCTCCACCGGACTCAGCACCTCCCCTGCAGCCTGATCATCACTGCTATTTGATTGCTCTTCTTCTTCCTCTTCTTCCTCCTCTTCCTCCGCATCCTCATCCGCATCTTCCGACGGTGCAACCATCTCGCCCATCTCCTCGTCTTCGTCCTCATCGGTCTCTAACGGGATCCTCTCTTGGCTCGGCGCTGCTTCTGCCGGATAGTGCTGTTCTCCACTTGACGAACCCGAAGATCCGTCCTCGTCATCCTCGTCATCCTCATCATCTTCTGCTGGAGAGGGTAGCCTTCTCATCTCTTCGTCCTCGTCTCCGCCAGCACCTCCTTTATTTCTCGAGGTCGATGAGAACAGTGAAGTTAGACCCCGACCGACAGAGAACCCTTGGCGGGCTTCTGATGGAGCTTGGCGCTTCTTGTCCCTCCGTCCACTCGAGGTGATATCCTCCTCCTCTTCATCGAGGGTGAATGGATCACTGGCGTCTCCTTCATCTCGGTCGCCAAGACTTGCAAAGGGGTCATCGGAGTTGCGTGCTGCTGCTTCTTCCGCTGCCGCTGTGGCTGTGGCTTCTTCGGCTTTTTGTTTATGGAGGGCGAGACGGGCAGCAAGTTGACGGCGAGCTCTTGAAGGGGGAATGTTAAGAGGTGCTGGCGGCGGTGGAATTAAGGGTATGGGTGCATCGCTCTGTAGGAAGAAAATGGTCAGCAGCATGATCGAGCGCAAGGTGAAGATGTGAACAGGGCCGGTGCAGAGGGTCCTGGGTGGTTGGCTAAATATGTAGGAGCAATCAGCTCGGCCATTCCGCACCAGAGTGAATGATCAGCCGATCAACCAGGTTATGGAAGCTGCCGGCTCACTCTCATGGTTCAAAGCGCTGTGTGCAGACGAGATAGCATGCAGCCGCACTTTGCACAACATGAAAGGACCCACCAAGCTCTTGCACACACCGCATCCCGCTGTGTCATCACCCGCTCATAACAACATCTTCAAGTTCAAAAGCATTATCACCCACATTATTCTCGGTCACGCCAGTATCAGCAGTCGACAAAGCTGTTGCAGCAGCAGCCGCAGCAGCCGCTCGTGACGAATCATCTTCCTCCGCTTCATCCATCTCCTCATCTTCATCGTCACTTGAGCTACCAAAGCCGCTCAGCAAGGAGCCACTCGTTGTTGATCCGAATGCAGCGCTGGAGGCACTGCCGTTATTTGATAGCTCGATGCTGTCAAGGCCTTGCTGGCCGCCGATACCTCCGTTGAGACCGGCATTGGCCAATGCTGCCGAGTTTCCGAATCCCTGAGATGCATTCACAGCGTTGAGAACCGCCTGCCTGGGGCCAACCGACATGTCTGGTCGGACACCCCCAAGAATGGCATTGTCTCGTTCTCTGGTCTCGGACAACGTTTGCTCGACATAGTCGATCCATTCTTTATCCAAAACCTTGTCCATAACGGTTTGGGACAATAATTCCGCTGGATGTCGTTCACTAAACTTTACCACCTCTTCGGCAACCAGCGTGAGGTGCCCCATGTAGCCTAGTCTCATGTTTTTCTTTTGCTGCGCTTCATCGCTTCTTCTCTGGCCTTCTATGATCTGCTCTGTGATCGACTCAGACTCGAAAAGGTTGATGGCGACAGATCTGTTGTAGCCTCTCTCCATCGGCCCATTGAAGACCTGTTGCACCACATCGTACACTACGTTGTGAAGAAAGTTATTCCATGGAAACCGAAAGAAGAAGCTCTGCAGACTGGTCAGCTTGGCAACTCATGGTAGAGAACAAATACAGACCAATATTGTTGGAACCACCCTATTTTCCACAAACATGATCTTCAGGTAGTCGCCCACGACGGGTGTGCCATCTATGTCCGTCTCAATGGTCGAGTCGATGGTAGATGTGTTTGGTTCCACGTTGACAGAGGTATCACCTTCTGGCTGGACTTCGGACGTTTCAGCCATGTCGTTTCGAGATGTTGTGGGACTGGCTGCGGGTTCGGGACTTTGTGCTGTGGGTGTTTTATTGCCATCAGGAGACTTTGAAAACAATGGCGCGGGAGTGTCTTCGGGGTGTGGTGATGGTCCTGACAGATTTGAACTGTCTGCTTTCAGATTTGGGGCGTCTGGCTGCACCGCAGTGGAATCCTCCGTTTCATTTGGAGGAGATGCCATGGTTGTATCCTCGAGGCTCACCCGCCGGACTCCCTCTTCCAGATTTGCAGTGGTAGGCGATAGTGGACCAGAACTCGGCATCCCCAGAGGAGACGAGATTTCAGCTTCATCATCCATCTTATCGACAATGGTCCTGACCTTCGGTGATAGTGGCTCATCCACAAGATCATCTCCAAGCTCTAGCTTCGATCTATCTTGAATCTCTGTAAAAGCATCCTCAGATGTGGTCGAGTCATCCCCTGTCATAGACTCTTCGCTCTTTTCAGGAGCCGCAACAGTTTCGAAACCGTCTTCTTCGCTGCTGTTGGCAATGCGCAACTCTTCACTAGACGCTTCGACGTTACCATTAGCATATCCACTGGACTCCCCTGATATATCGACTGCGGAATCTTCTTCCTCTTTGTGCGGCGCAAAGGCTCCGGCGGCTCGAAGTCGATCTCGCTCTGCATCACGTTGACGGATGAATTCCTCACCACCTCGCTCGTTGAGTAGGCCCATGTTGCTGCAGTGGAGGAGCTCGGCCATCAACTCGCAGGTTTTAAATCTATCAAAACCTAGTGGCTCAATTTCAGTGCCCCAGGCGGAGCTCAGTTTACCTCTTTCAGTTACCCTAGTCGTTTCACCATCTGTAACTGTATGCTTCGAGCTGAGAATCAACTCCATGAAATCGGGCACGTGCTTCGCAAACATCCGCAGCAACGTTCCAAGATAGATAGGATCATGGTTTGTTGGGGGCGCATCCGGATTGTGGCCATTCTCGGGGTCATAATCTGAGTTATTCTTGCGAATGACTTCAATGACAATTCCGACGCCAACCGTCAACGGATTACCACCATGTAGCATCGAAGTTATGAGAGTTTGCATGCAGGATTCCGAGACAAGCTGTCTTGTGAGACTGTTTGGTCCAATGCAAGATTGCTCATTCTGAGATGCATTCGCAGAAATAGTGATGATGGCTTTCAGAAAGTCGCCAGCTGACGTCTGCGTTGACGATGGAGAGTCAGGCGAAAGATAGGAGAGAAGGGTCGGAATAAGATCTTGCGATTGAAGCCACTATGGTCGAGTCAGTGAACTACCATGGAAGATTGGGGCGGGCTCCACTTACATCTACAATGCCCTGCCCGCCTTCAGCTTTTTCAAGGCTTATGATCTTGAGCAACAGATCCATGACCATTGGACAATCAACATGTTGCAGCATCGCTGGGACAGTCCCCGGAGAAGATTTGAAGAAATCCAACATTTCCTCCGTTTTCTTCTCTAAAAGCGCTTCATTGACTTTGGTGAAGTACCCCGCTTGAAGGGGATCCAGAGGTGGAGAGCTTCTCAGAAAGTCCCAGAACTCCTGAAGGTGTGCAGTATTGGTCATCAAAGCTTCCAGTATGGACCATGTCTCCGAGGAAAGTACTTCGCAAGCGACGTATGCGTATTTAAGCCTGAGTTTCTCCGTCTTCTCTTGTTCTTCATCGCTTTTCTCTGTATCTGGTGAGGTTTTGACAGTCAGGTCTTTCCCTTTCCCCTTTTCCTTCGAAGCAGCCTCATCGTCTTCTCCGTCACCATTCTTCACGTCTGGACCCGGCGCAACAACATATTTCAACAATCTCTGTAGAGTATTTTCATCCCGCAAGAACTCTATCAGCTTGGTGTTGTGCTGTTTCAGCTCTTGGATTAGATCCGACTCGTCTAGCAGCTCTTCAAGCGTGACATCTGATTTGTCAAGGAGGGTATCTATGGTTGAGATGTTGGCATAGCCGCCAAAACGCCAGAACATGTTGTCTTGCTATGCGCACGCGGATGAGTTCTGTCTGTTCATAAAGGGTATTTTATTGCCGTCTATGCACTGTTCAAGGCTAGAGTGTTGTTGTACACCGTTCCCGCATTAAATCAGATCCGTAGCTGCAGCTCGAGAATTCGTCAATCGCTGTGCCGATCTTGTTGCACAAGTAAATCAATGTGTTATGCAGTCCAGCGCTAGAAGGGAAAGTCCGTCAGCATTCAATCGAGGTCGAGGCTTGTTATGAGCTGTTCCGGACATATCCGCATTTATCAAGATTCCTTCACAGCTCGTCTATGGAGAGGGAGAAAAGAGTGATCATACCTCACACTCTAAGAGAATGAATGGAAGAGAAGAGAACCTGGTGATTATGTGAACGTGTTTCCGACCGTTACGACATTGCAGGAATTAGGCCAGTTCAAATGTTGCGCAGTTAAGAGAGGCTTTCGAAGTCCCGGGACGTTGGACACCGGACGCCGGGGATCAGCATATAAGCTTCACTTCCCCAAAACAACCCACAGCAGCAGTACAATGACCTGAAGTTTGACCACTATTTGTTGTGCTACGTACGTTAGATGCGGACGATGTTTAATCGAAACGGCACAGGCACAGACACACGTGGTATTAGTTGTCAGGGGCTGAAACTCTACCGCACACAATCTAAGCTCGCATCTGTCTGTACGCTCATCTTAGATACCCTCCCTCATTCGATTGGTCACAACGCCCCCCCCTTTTTCTCCGGAGAGAGCCGCAAGGTGACCAACAGTCAGCCCTAAGTTAGTGCTTTCGCTCCAGACGCCACTGCTGTGGAGCTTAGAGCTCGAACATAACAAGCAGGCAGAACTTTTGTGTATGGTTCAGCCAAATTCATGCGTACGGATAGGTTCCTGCCTGGCAGTCAAGGAAAGCCGATACGTTCCCTGATTCCTCTCCATCTCCCCTCTCAGTCCAGGGACATCGACAAGAATAACAACCACCATCATGAACCGCCTCTTCGGAGCCAAATCCTCCGCGCCAAAACCCACCCTCAACAGCGCCATCTCTAATGTCGATACTCGCGTCGAAACGATCGACGTGAAGCTTGCGAAACTCAACGCCGAACTCAGCACCTACCAGGCCAAACTGGCCAAAATGCGCGACGGCCCCGGCAAATCTGCAATCAAATCCAAAGCCCTAAAAGTCCTGCAGCGGCGCAAGATGTACGAGTCGCAGCGTGACCAGCTGCAGCAACAGTCCTGGAATATGGAGCAAGCGGGCATGATGCAAGACAATCTCAAGAATGTGATGACGACGGTGGATGCGATGAAGACGACGAACAAGGCGCTGAAGCAGCAGTATGGAAAGGTGGATATTGATAAGATTGAGAGGATGCAGGATGAGATGCAGGACTTGATGGAGATAGGAAATGAGATTAACGAGAGCATCAGCCGGTCCTACGATGTGCCGGATGATGTGGATGAGGCAGAGCTGGATGCCGAATTGGAGGCTCTGGGAGAGGATATGATGTTCGAGCAGGAGAGCGGTATGGGAGAAGGCCTACCAGGCTTCTTGCAAGACGAAGTAGCTCCGCCAACGTTTGTTGATGAGCCCCCAGAGCAGGGGAAGATGAAGGAGGTAGCCGGTGGTGTGGGATAACAGACGCATATCACAAACATACAATATGGGCGTACATGATTCAGCATTTGATGGGGCTTAGGCGCTTAAATCCTTTGGCACATGGACGGAGGGCCTCTCGACCAAAGCTTCACTTCCAACAGCATGGTCCCTACTTGGGAGGGATCTGAACAATCGGAATAACACCCAGATGACTGCATTCTATAGCATGGGCTTAGGCCATCGGACCCCGACCCCTCTTCTCATACAGATATTCCACATCTTTCCGGCCGGCAAACATATGTACACCGCTAGTCCATCAGGCGCAAGAGATTCCTGGACTTCTAGAATTGTGGGAATTTAAAGCTTGGCTTTTGGTGCCTCCAAGCTCGGCATCAACATGTCTCTGATATCGCCAGCAGCTTCGTTGAGATAGAAGCTCATCCTTTCAGCGCCGAGATGCTTGCAGACGATATTAAATTGGATGCTGCGTTTCAATCAGCCTATGCATTCAATTGTTGATCAACAAGGATGTGCTCACCTGTTCTCATTTATCATATATGCAATACCCCAACCCTGGTCAATGACTTGACTCCAGCCATAACCGTTGAAGAATTCACTGCTGAGTTGACTACTACTGATGTACCACGTACTGCTGTATGTGTACGCTGGATCTGTGAATAGCTCTGGGGTTTCCTCTCCTTCCCCGATCAGCTTCTTCAATCCGAAGAGGTGTCTGTCTACACCACGCCCGTCGCTCGCATGAGCAATATATCTGATATGCGCGTTCACCGCAGCTCTGAAAAGCTTTTCGCATTCGGCGCGCCCAACTTCAGGGTCTGCCATCGCATTGCAGAATGCAACGGACTCATCTGAGACTGTCCGGCACGTTTCAGTCCGACCCTGTTGAAACTTGCGGGTCGCTGCAGTTTCGTAAGTCGGCCGATTCTTGCCATACATCTTATGATACGCCAGCTGAATAATCATCTGGACATACGCATCAGGGCTGCATTTGAACTTCTTGATCAGGCCTTTGCCATATCCTTGATAAGCCTGAACTCTTAGCTCATGTTGTGCAATCACCTCTTGAAAAAGCTTGTGTGCATTTGCAATGTCATCTTGAACCTGCGAACTAATCTCAAAACGAAGAGCTGATGGTTCAGCGAGATTAGATCGGACGGAAGGGTTTCCAAAGTCAAGCCTTTCGCTGAAGATGAGAGCATTGATGGTATCGCAAAGTCTGTGAGTTGGTGTCCCATCCATCATGGAATGTTCGCCAGTAAACCCGGCGGTGCCATTATCATTGATGATAAACTCGCAAGGCTTGTCAAACCATCGGTTTGTACCATCTCCATGCCAGTAAGCATGAGCCCGCTCCTCCAGTGTTATGGGAGCAGCGTCATCCAGGCAAACAATAAAGCTCGATGACTCTATTGCCTCAAGAGCGGCAGCATTTGCTGGGGAGGCGTTAAGGAGATTCACCCTTGCGGATGCCCCAGCATCTCGGGGGAGGGAAGTGAGGGCACCAATTGCGGGCGATCTTGCCGCCTTCTTGTAGATATTGCTAAACTGGAGTTCGAGCTCAGAGGTGGTCAGCTGTTGTCCATCAACATGTGTAGGCACTTTAAAGAACTGATTCTTTCGAATAACAACAATGTGTTGGTTATTTTTCCAGTCAAATTTGACTGGATAGTCCGCTTTCTCAGCAGCCACCCGTGAGCAGTTGAACATATACTGATAGCTGGACATGGACATTGGTTGCTTCCGCATATACTCGGGCTCTAAGCTGCCTTCTTCCACCTGGCGTTGAAATTCCAATGCGGCAGTGGTGATGGCAGCAGCTCTCTTTGCTGGGTTTCTCCGCCTCCTATCATCCCGGAAGGAATAGAAGTACGAGACATAGGGGACAATGGGGTCTCTGTAAGCAAGATATGCGGCTTCGTTCCACCACTCATATAACCAGTTCTTGTGCTTTGGATCGTCTCGGCGCGCCACTAATCGTTTTTGCAGTGTTTGGGCATGCGAGTTCGGCTCCAGGAATTTTTTGACAGCGGCCTCAGTCCTCAAATATTCGTCTGACTGTAGGAGAGGATGTACGGATTTCAAATAGCGTTCTGCAGTCTCTTCGAGGGTGGGCACTGGTAAACGTGGTAGAGAGTCCTCGAACCGGAGCATTATGCCCTTAGATTTGTCCTCCCGGTACCCTGTCATGCCATATAGGTGAGCGCTCGTAGCCAGAAAACATGACACGAAGACAATGTCAGACCTTCTGGGATTGTAGACTGTTTTCTTTTCGCTGCTGGAGCCATGATGATCGGCTGCTCAAAGTCAGTTGGGAATCACAGCAACGTTGCAGTGAGATAATCACTTTATATCTCGTCGCTGGTGTTGCTGCACGCGCAAGCAATGAGACGGCCAGGCGACTTCTGCCAACTGCAGAGAACATGCCTGTTGTCACAAGAAAAAATTGAGGTAGCAGTGGGACATGTGAATGCTCAGTCCCGTGATTGTAAGGAACTGGAGAAGTATATGGACCTGACGCGGGACCGGGAGGACCCTGGAATTGACCTCGGCTTATGGGAGTTTCAATGTTGCACCACAAGAAATTCCGTCAGTGACAGGGGAGGGAAACAATGGGCAAAAGGAAAATAAGGCTGGGAAATGCGGAGGGCAGGGGTAAAGCTGTTGTACCATAATGCCGAACAACCTCCGTGCCGAGGCTCATCCTCTATCGCATGATTTGAACTGAAAGACGAAAAGGAGGCCCCCTCGAGTACATATCTCATACAAAACCGGTAACTTACACCAGACTGGAAGATTATGTCATAAGAGATAACATTGAACGGAGATGCACTTCTTAGGCTTGTGCATATCTACTCCATATGTTCGCATCTCCCGCTTTGCCATGCTTGGTTGATATTCCATCTCCTTCCTGCCAAGTCCCGAAGGAGTTCAGTGTCATCAGATGTCGCATAGTAGGTCTGCCATGTGGACAGTTCCACGGCTTGTCAATCTCACCCATGTGAGAGACGACTGTCCTCATCTTTGTCTCCGACAGTGGTCTGCCAATCATGATACTGGATCGACATGCTCGCATGGCAAACATCTTTCGGACTTTGCTGGGTCGAGGAACTATTGATGTTTGCGTGAGTCCTGGGGACTCTGTAAGAAGATGTAGCAGTTCCTCCAGATCCTCAAGTCCAAATGTCACCTCCTTGCTTAAAGGAAGGCTGACTAGTTTACATCTTTGCCCGATGGGCTCGTTCTCGGTGGTATCGATGCTAACAAGAAATCCGTTCTTCTGCAATGCCAACGAGTTTTCAATCAAGATCTCTTCTTCCACGGCAGTCAGGTCAAGCTGCTTGGGGCGAACGAGCCTCTGATTGCCCACCACCGTCTCCTGCTGCAATCTTTCAAAGTTATACTTTTCGTCTGAGGCGTGTTGATCCACGATGAACAGCTCGTCGGCCTTTCGAGGTTTAGATTCACTCTCATCGGCGTCCGCTGGAGTTCTCACAGCGAGAATGAAGCCTAAGTTGAACTGACCGACAATATGCATGTTCGAAAAATCAGTTTTCGAGACGGTAAGAGCCAGACGGTCCTCTTCGTTCCCTCCATCATCGGCAGTATCTTCGCTCTCCAGCATGATCCCATTTCCTGCGATGTCTTTGACAGTCAGCTCCCAGCGCTTTGTCAACTCCTGGGCTTGCCTGACAGTCGTTGCAGTTCTGACTTGAAGCTCTGTCGTCGAGTCCTTGCGGAATCTGCTCTTCAGAGCTTTATTTCCTCCCCTGAAATTGTTCATATTGAGCGATGCCGCTTTCTCCTCGGCCGCACGTATAAGCTCCGCTACTGTGGCGTCATCTTGCGCCCTCTTGTCTGTTTCATCTATATATTCTCCATTTGTGTCACTCTGCGGAGATACGACTGATTCCTCCTCACTAATACGAGCATTGTCTTCGCTTTCGACATCGTCATCAACTTCAATTTCGCTATCATCATCGTCTTCTGCAGAAACGCTCACAGAATTCTCTTCTAAATGTGACTCATTATCGATATTCGATGTCATATTCCGCTTCTGATCCCGCGCATCCGCCTCTTTACTATTTTCGGCATCCCCTAGTGCATTTGAAAGCCCGGGGGCTGCGAATCCTTTTAGTCGTTGAGTGAAGGCCTGAGTTGATGCAGGAGCAGCGTGCCTGCTCTTGAGGATCTTCGCCCCTATTTCAGTCCTTGTCGAGATGGGTTTGTGTGACTGAGTGCCAACCATGGTAGTAATCGTCTTCTCGCCTATGGTAATTGTAGCCACCTCCGCCGCTGGTCGAGGATGCCTTATTCGATCGAAAGCGTTTTGAACGGCATTAGATCGTGGAGGTGGCACCACCGGAGGCGATAATAGCGTGTTATCCTGCTCTGTTGCCGCGACGGGAGCCGGCTGCTGGTCTGCGGCTCTTGCTTGTTGCTCGGTAAGACGCTGGTTGAAGTCCCGGACTCGGATGTCGTTAACATGCTCCACAAGCTCATGACCCGAACATGTATCCTGATTTTGTGACTCTACCATGTCTTCATCTTGGCCCAGCCTACGACCGTCATTTGGCTCTTCTTCCCCAGCTTTGAGAAGCTTCTTCTTGCTACTCGACCGTGCAGCATCCGAAATATTTACCTTCGGCTCCTCTCTCGTGCTTGCCTGATTTCGAAAGAAATCATGCAGAAAGCTCGGTTGCTTGCCATCCTCCTCTTGAGATGGTGATCCCATCGTGGGTGGTGATGCTGTATTAGTACGATTGCTCTCAGTAGAATCCATAGTGGACTCGCGCGCGATTGTCAGCTGCCTGTAAGCTGGCATATGAGAAGTCTGGAATTGAGACTGTGGCACGGTCTGTTCTTGCTGATCAAAGAGCTCTGTCAGGGAAGACTTCAACGTCTCTACAAGGGCAGCTGAATCGTGCAACATGATGGTGCGTTTATCCGGAGATACGTTCACGTCATACGCATTTGTATCCATTTCTAAATCAGCAAAGATGAACGGTGACTGCGAAACGTTGAACGACTTGTAAACTTCGTTAAAAGCTTTCGCAATCTGCGGTAAGCCACAAGGTCTCCCGTTGACAAAGAACATCTGTCGATCAGGAGTTTGTCTGCCTTCCCCAAAGACCGGACGGGAGATATGGCCCCTAACGAGGATCTTATGGTGAGAATCATCTGCGTCTTTGTTCTGAATTGTAGTGCGTTGAAAATCTAGCTGCAAATCCAGGGATACCAAAGCTGATAGCGTTTTGGCGCCATAGACGTTCGCTATATTCTCCCTTGTTGTTGGGTTCCCTTTGGTTGCAAAAACAGTAGCGTTCTTCCCCTTTGGCATGGCGCTCTTAACTGTGAACTTCACATTGGTACAGATACACGCATAAGCATGTAGCAGGCCCAGAACCTTCCCATACTCCTTCTTGATGTTCTTCGTGAGTTCTTTCCTTCGAACAGGCAGCTGTTCGAAAAGGCCCTCAACCACTGCCGTTGTGCCCTTTTGAGCTGCGACGACTGATGTACCCTGCAACCTTCCAGACGAGTCGAAGTCCAGCTTCTTCCCTTTGGGAGCTTCCTCCGCCAGTGCAGTAATAACACAGAACGTCGACAAGGCGCAAAGCGAGGACAGTGCTTCGCCTCTGAACCCAAACGTTTGCAGCGAGGAAAGATCGTCATACTTTGCTAGCTTAGATGTGTGGTGTTTGAGAGCTAGGCTCTCGTAATTGGAAGGGGAGATCCCACTTCCATTATCCTGTACTTCAATAGAATCGAGTCCGTTATTCTTGAAACGAACTTCCACACTCGTGGCACCCGCGTCGAGGCTGTTTTCGACGAGCTCTTTGACAACGGAGCAAAGATCGACGATGACTTGCCCAGATTGGATTTGATGTACTGAACGCGCCTCGATGGGCTTGATGGTTGCCATTTCCACCCATCTTTGGTTTGCAAAAAAGAATCGTCGTCACGCCTGCAGCAGCGAGCTTGAAATATCTAGCATCGTACAAGAACACGAATTATGTTGACCCTGCCTCCCAGTGATTTATGGTTTAGACCTAGATAGAATGGTACGGCTATTTTCTTAGAGGTGAAAGTCGCGCGACACGAGAGACACGTATCAAGCAGAGCTTACATGATTAGTTAAGAGTCTGGCGTTCGAGTCAGGTCACATCTTAATGAAAATTTGGCTGACTCGAATGGTGTGTGACGTCCCATGGCGATATCGATATCAGACATTCGCTTTGGAGTGCATGAGGAATGGTCCACGAGCTCACTTATATCCCCTACTAGTATAGGCGCATCGTTTGTCTAAGGACAGTTTCGCTTCTATATACTGCATTGCTGGAGTTTGGTGTTCCCACTTTTTGTGCTTTACCATCTGCGTGTATTCTGATTGGAGTGGCTACCACTCGTGGAAAGGCCTTCAAGAGTCAACTGCCAACACAGGTCCTCAGAATCATGCTATTGGACCAGCTTCCTACAGAAATAATTCATCATATAGCATCTCAACTTCCAGCTGCGTCCTCGATCATCAACTTCTCTCTGACAAACCGAAACATCCACGCACAAATTTCTGGGGACGACTATGCTACGTTCAGGTCGTTCGTGCAACGGAGTTTTCCTACAATAAGGACACCTCCCATTTGGAAGGAAGCAGCATGTATACTTACGACTCGGTCGCGCGCCTGGGACCGGAGAGCCTTTGTCGCAAAAGCGCTCATACCGCCAACAGACCGGCTCAACCCACTATATTATGGGAGAGCAAACGGCCCAAGCATTGGCTACGCTCCAGCAATAGACAGCTACGAAACATGGGATGGATCTCGATGGGCACAGAGACACGAAGTGCTTGTATGGGGAGCCGCGGGAAGGCTGATGATGCGTATCAAGGAACAACATTCTACCACGTGGCACACCCACAGAATTGATGACGATCATCTGCCGCAAAATGATATTCTGGATGTTCGCCTTCTCCGACCAAACCAAAGACAGGCTCGGACTGGAGAAGAAGTGATAATCAGACGAGCGAATAAGCAGATCACGAAGCTCGAACTAGACCATTATCATCGTGGCATTCAGGCAGGGACACTTTTTGACACAAAGAGTCTTGTCGCAGAAAGTATGGATGTCAGCCATACTTCCAAACCTCTGGTGGCTGTTTGCGGTCCAGAGCGCATTCATATCTTTGACGGAAATGCCAATGAACAGATTGCCCAGCCAATTTTTACATCGAATACCGGACAGGACTTCGTCTACAAGCACCGCAAACGCTGCACCACCTTTCTCGATAGTGAGCGACTGGCAGTTGGTATTCAGTACCTAGAAGGCCACGGCGTTGCGCCAATAAACATCTACCGCATCACACCGTATGGACTATCTAGCTCGCCAGAGCACTGTCTAGCATCTAGCAGCGGACACACTTCGGCCCCAGGACGGATTCGTACCAACACAAACACCATCGTGCCACTCGATGATGTCTCAAGCCTGAGTGGCAGAGCTGGCGATGTCTTTCTGTCAGGCTGGTCTGACGGGGTCGTCCGACTCTACGACATAAGAGCGCCTACCCACCCCAGCATGGAATTCCTAGATGGTGTTGACGAGGGGCAAATCCTGTCTTTGCTACCAATAGGCCATGAAAGATTCCTTGCCGGCAGTTTCCAGAACGCCTGTTTAAAGACTTTTGATTTAAGAATGCCAGGCGCTAAGGTGTACTCATATCTGGATGCTGCATCATCTCCATCAATCGTCTCAAACCCTGGCGCGATTACTTCTTCTAGAGAGGCCTCTCGCTCTCAACAGCAAGGGCCTGTGGATGAGGCAGTCAGCAGACAACTCAACATCTTCCTTGCCATCCGCGTTCAATGCCCCATGCGACTGTGGCGACCTCTGCCTGACCAGCAACTTTCTTCGCTGCCTCGATACCGAGGCCCTGTTTACTGCTTGTCAGCGCCATCTCGTGCTTCCCCTACAGTATACGCCGGGGTAGAAAATCATGTCATCCAATTGGATTTTGTATCGACCGATGACATCCGGAAAGGTCGTCAAGATCTATCTGCATTTGGGGTTGACATTGGTAAAGGGGGTAAGGAACAGATACTCAACCTTTCGTGTTATGAGAGACCACGCCCAGGTCATGAAAGCACGGACACTCTGCTCATACGGAACCAGACGAGCTGGAAGGGAACTGGATCAGGAGACGTGTTGGTCGATGACGGGTGGGACGAGAGATGGAGAATGGCGACATGGGACGCTCGCAGAAGCACTTCATGGCGCAGAAATATCCGGACAAGGTAGAATATTGTCAGCATAGATGTAGGACATGACTATCTAGACAGTCATGAATTCTTCTTCCTCGCAATCTCTGAAGATTCAACGTAGAAGAGGCCGCAGCAGCCAGCTTCGGCTGCCAAGCCGGAAGAATGCCATCGCCTCCGAACCCTTTGGATCTTCTCTCTTTCAAGAGTACTCCGTAATCTACGGCTCGGTGCAGGGGGTGGTCGAACCGCATCCGGTCAAGCGCCGTCTCTCACCACTTGCCGCTTTTATCTCTCGGCATCGACCGTGTCCCTCGTCTATATATTTGTCACCACCCCCCGGACCGTAACGGCAACCATGCTTGCATGCGACCCTCCATGACCACCACGCCGCTTTGTCCGCTCGTCCCCAAGCTATGTCAGTTGGCGACTGCGCCTGCTAGGCTGACACCAGGTTCACCTCGACTAGAGTTTTCCCCACGCCTGATTCGCCAATACCTTCCATGTCCAACACTGAGCCTGGTGCTGACAATGAGGCCGACGGGCTTGTCCAGCGTCCAGGGTCGGGCATCTTCTGTCTCTTACGAAGGTGCCGTGCCGACCTCACTGCGGCTCACCACCGCGCCACCACCGAGTGGCACGAAATATCTGTCCCCAAAGACCAATTTGCCAATCAGTAAATCCCGCAGCCGTCAATAATGCAGCGATCCCACTCCTTCAGCCTTGCGGCCCGGTTTTGCCCCAGGTGACAGTGCTACTACGCCCCAACGAGGAAGTGCTTCAAAATCCGTCTTGGGCATGGTGCCGTAGCTGTCGTTTCGCCCGGCAGCAGCTGTGAGGGGAGACACCGCCCATCCGACACCGAGTTATACCATAGAGGGATCCTGAAGCCGTTAGAACAGCCGATAGCACGGTCCGCTCGGTCCTGGCATAACGCCTCTCTGGTTGGGAATGCGACAGGATCAGCTAGGAAGATTCCGCAAGTCGAACGAGGCCTGATGCCGCAACCTTCTTCTCGTCACACACCAGAAGGGTGCGCCTGATGGGGTTGCATCTGACCACAAGGACGTGATGACAATGTGACGAAGGTCGGATAAGAGCTAACGCCAGAGCGTCAAAGCTTATTTAGGGTGAGGCACTGGACGCCTATGACAGGTGTGATCTCTCTCTTTATTTCGATTGCTCTTCTTTAATCCCTTCCAAATCAAGAACGCTGTCTCTACGGCCTCTGTGCTGGCAAGTTAAAAAGAACAGATTCCTTTCCGTATTCTCACGTGCGACTGTCCTCGAAGTAGTACGGGGGGCGACTGACCCGCACCGGCCACAACCTTGGAATAGCGAGAGGAGGTTGGCTGCGGCTGTGGACCGGCAGAGCCGATTGTTATGGATCAAAGGTGACCCCAGCAAAGGGAAAGACCATGCTGCTCTGCGGACGGGCACTGGGAAGAGATGGCCGTGGCAGGTAGAAGAAGCTGCCTGTTAGCTGAGGGCGTAGCTAATGATGCGTGTCCTGCCTGCGGGATGGGTTGTCGTACTCTTATGTGATACTGCGAGTCTAGTGCAGCTGTCTCAGCCTTGTCAACAAACTACCAATTTAGGGAGTGATTATTCGAGAGCATAAACATCTCTTCTAGCGTGATCAAGGTATTCGTCCACTTTCTCTTGAGACTTCTAAATATATAGAAAGCATGACAAATCATTAGGTTTTATTAGTAATCATCTTTGTCATCGATCTTGAAGATTCCCGAAGCTTCGCAATAGCAAATTACCCGACTATATAGTTTTGCTCTACCCCTGACCCCTCTATGAAATGGGGATATTGAAATAATATTAAATAATTAGCGAGTTATTTCCACATAAACGATTCTAGGAATCTTAAGCATTGTTGTTCTTAAAGTCACATATCCATATCTTTCCAGACACAGCGCCAACACCGATCATCTCTCCTAACACAGCTGAAAATGACGGTCGATACTCTGAGGGTAGCCATATTATGTTCTCTGAATTATATGTTATCCACATTCCGTTTGAACTTAAACCCCCGCCTTGATATTGAGGCTTTTGAGAATCTGTTGCACTGAGTACTATATTTGAACCTGATGATTTATTAATAGCGATAGTACCACTTTTAGTGTAAAGATATGAGCTGGTGATATCAAATAATATGCTCATGAGTGCATTACTGTTCTCGAGCGTCTGCAGGCACTCGCCGCTGCTTGCATCCCAGATCTTGACCATCTTGTCGTCAGACGCCGACGCGAGCTGTACCGAGTCGTGAGAGAAGACACGACCGAGTTAACCCCCCCGCTGTGGCCCTTAAGCGTCTGTAGGCACTCGCCGCTGCTTGCATCCCAGATCTTGACCGTCTTGTCGTCGGACGCTGACGCGAGCTGTGCCGAGTCGTGGGAGAAGACGACCGAGTTAACCCCCCCGCTGTGGCCCTCGAGCGTCTGTAGGCACTCGCCGCTGCTTGCATCCCAGATCTTGACCGTCTTGTCATAGGACGCCGACGCGAGCTGTGCCGAGTCGTGGGAGAAGACGACCGAGTTAACCCCCCCGCTGTGGCCCTCAAGCGTCTGTAGGCACTCGCCGCTGCTTGCATCCCAGATCTTGACCGTCTCGTCGTCAGACGCTGACGCGAGCTGTGCCGAGTCGTGAGAGAAGACGACCGACCTGACCCCCCCGCTGTGGCCCTCGAGCGTCTGTAGGCACTCGCCGCTGCTTGCATCCCAGATCTTGACCGTCTCGTCGTCAGACGCTGACGCGAGCTGTGCCGAGTCGTGAGAGAAGACGACCGAGTTAACCCCCCCGCTGTGGCCTTCGAGCGTCTGCAGGCAGGCACTCCATTCCTCTCCTATAGCCGGCTTTATCGTCATCCACTTTGGCTCCTCCTCCTTGAAAAGACCCTTTATCAGGCTGCGGGCCGGACTGAACATGAGTGCAGACACATATACCTGAAGAGGACTGTTTTCTATAGCCCACTTGTGATACATAATGAATCGACGTGCATCTCGAATTAATTCGATTAATGCGGATGCATCCGTTCTTTCCTAGATCAGGTCAGCATATATTATATAGATAACATCGCTGATCCAAGGATCACCTGAATTAAAGCCTCGAGTTTCGCCATTGAAACCACCCCGTTCGACATGCTTCTACAAAGGCTAAGAGCCTCGAGCCAGTAAAGGTAGCTTTTTCTTATAAAGCTGTCGACAGCGCCTCCACCCTGCAGATTGGCCCTGTGATCTGCACAAGAGTTAGGATTGTAGTCACAGAGGTGATCGACCCAGTAGATACATGAGTAGCGTGATGCTGCTAGTGGGTCTGAGTCCGGCTGTTTGACCCGCTCAATGGCATATCCTAAAGCACCTAAGCTATACATGTCTCGTCGTAGTGTCCTAGACATGACCTGGAGAGATTTCGAAAAGATTACATAGTGAGCCTCTTCCCTACCAGATGGGAATATTTCGTCGAGCGCCTCGGTGAATAAGAAGTCCTTCGCAGACTGATGCACAAAATAGATGGTATCTTCCCGAATAGTGAGGAACGAGCCACAAAGGCTAATGATTTCCCTCAACGCTCCTTGGTCATCGGCCATGTCTTCAGGCATCTCGACAAGAGATATTAGTTCTTTTAGAGTGATGGGTCGGTATACGATCGCGATCAATGCCAGTATCCGCTTGCAGAGATCAGCATCATCCGAGTTGTGTATTTGCTTCATCATTCGCTCGTAAAGAGAGACGAGTCCAGGTGGAAATGTGTTCAGCTTCGCGAGGATGTTCCAGCGTGAGATCTTCTCGAGATTTTGACAGACCAAAGCGACCCAGAGGAAAGTGTCATTCGCGTTTAAGGCCAAATACTGTAGTACGGCCGCTCGGGTTTTGCTGTCGTACTTCTTTAGCTTTGCCAGCTGCAGTGTCTTGTGCCGGATGTATATACCGACAGCTGTAGAAACAGACTCTGCGTTCAGCTCGAGACAGAGCCTCACTTTATGTCCGGCCCTCTCTAGCCGTTCCTCGATGTCGGGCCAGTTGCGGCTAGAGACGATCCACTTGACAGGACGAGATACAGGCGATTGCTGGATGATAAAGTCCAAAAGTTTCGGCAAGTCTGTGACGCATTCGTCGAGCGCGTCGATGATCAGATAGGTACTGTTCAAGCTCGGGTCTTGCAGAATATTTGTGAAGATCTCGGATAACGCAACCCAGGCATTTGCATCCTCGAAGAGGATTTTGCCTGCGTGATCATATTTCTTCCGTATATGGGAGATGAGTGACGGCTGCTGATCGATAATCAAGTACAACAAACCTCGTAACACCGCTATGGCGTTGTTAATTCGCGAATCAGTGGCCTGACAAAAGAAGTAGGACAGAAGATCCGATTTGAACATCGACTTCTTTAGTTCGTTGACAATCCCGCAGAGCAGCATGGTCTTTCCCTTGCCGGGGTCACCTTTGATCCATAGCAATCGGCTCTGCCGGTCGTGACGCCATTGTTGGAAGTCGGAGTTTTCAAGGATCCAGTGATATGAGTCCTCCAGCAGGCCGCCTTTGGTTTCCTCAATGCGCTTCTTGTCATCTTGGGGATCGGTAAGACGTAAGTGTTGGATGCATTCCCGGTCTTCATTCTCCCTTTGAGTCAAGGTCTTAAGCCGTTTGAACGCTTTCTCTTCCCCCTCACCATAGAGAAGCGGCATACAGATCTCGAATATACCTAGTAACGAATAGGCCTTATCTTCTTCGCGCTTGGTCAGGCGGCGTTCTGCCCATGAGAATCGCTCATCGACGCTGAATTGGGATAAGGTGGCTCCTCGAAGCGCTGAATCAGCAATGCCCGTTATCTCGTGAATTTGTTGTCTTAGAGATTCTTTGTTACCAAGTCGGTTATGTTCTTGCGAGAAGAACTCGACTGAACTAGGGGCCAGAAGCTCTTGGAGTGTCCAACCTCGAGTAAACCATCTGCTTTTTCGGAAATCTGATTCCCACGGCTGCAGGTTAGATTCCTCTTTGGTGTCAAAAATAGGGCTTGAAACATCCGATAGATAGACATAGCAACCATCCGCGTTGCGGTACCAGCGAAACATGGAGTTGATAGCCTCCGAGAGTTCGGTCAAATCTGCCCTGTTGATGCAACAGGTGTCCACCCAAAAATATTCCAAACCATGTTGTTTGGCTTGTTCCCCACAGAACCGGATCTTCTCATAGCCAGGCTTGTCCTTGCCGATGCCCTTTGTCAGATCTTCGAAGGTGACCTCCTCAGCATCCGCACCCCATGTGTGTGAGAGTATTGCATAAGGAGGGATTGTATCCTTGCCAACGAATTTCTCGCTAAAACTAAACTCCCCGGTGTTACTTCGTTGTAAAAGTCGCATATTTCACATGGACTTGGACGGTAGCAAAGGGTGGGAATATGGTTTGTCCGGACTCAAACGCGGGCAGGTCGGGTGAGAGACGGGAGCACGGCAAGTCGCCTATCGGCCGGGAATGTTATACCTAGCTATCGAGATTAAGAAGTAAACTGGTGCAGAGAGAGCACTAAACCAACCGAAGCATTGTATGAAAGCGAAACAGTTCAAGAGGAAGGATGAGAGACAAGCCTCGCTCGGGGCATATGGAAGCTGCTTGCCTAGCCCAAAGTGTGGCGTGGTAAGGCAGACGTAGATAATCTTGGAGACACGTGTCCGTCAACCGAGCAGTTTTGACAGCTCGAGTGCGTTAGCAGGGAGGGCGGCCGACCCCACACCGGGCCTACATCCTTGTAATGGCGAAAGAAGGTGGGCTGTGGCTGTGGCTTGACAGTGTTATTATCAAGTGAAGTCCTTTGAGAAATAGTCTGCGGGATTTGGTACTATCCCCATGTCATCAGCTTTATTTTGCATCCTACGCGCATGAAGCTAGTGTGACTTACGGTAAGTGCGATCGACAACAAACGATATCTCGGCCCCCTCGATCAGATAGTGAACCGCGAGTACATTACGGTACGATCAAGTCAGCAAATCTTGTCGTCAAGGACGCAGTGGTGCGAGACGAGCTACAGTACTAGGTCAAAAGTTTGCGTTCAACCCCACTTTTACACCAAAAAGGGCACTTTTCAATCCAAATTATACAGCGTTGATGGGTTTTGAGAAAATCTGGTTGCAAAGGCTTGTAAACCTTAATAAAGCGATCATCTCAAGAGTAATTTCATTCTCGATGTGTCACTATGCGCTTATAGGTCAAGGAGAAAATTTGAAGATCTGAAAATTGAATATTTTCTTGTGTGTCAGGAGAGCTATGGTTGGGCCTAATATACAAGACGAAGCGTGGAGAAAAGGAAACGAAAGTGGGAACACAACGCTCTATATACATGTCCGTGCCCCTTATCTCGCTGAGGCCAGGTACAGACAACTGTGGGTACCTGTCGTCAGTGATGGCTAGAATAGCGGCGGGGAGCTGGGTCCGAGATGAGCTCTGTGAGCCATGGTCAGTGCCACAGGGAATATGGTCCTTGGCGTAGGTCGCGGGAGGATTCGTAACATTGTGTGGGACGCCATACAGAATTTTGAAACTTTTTCAAATCGATCTCCTCTATTGCTAGACAACATAATAGCCTGAGAGAAACGCTGAAAATAATATATGAAGAAAAGATCAAACTAATAAATCTGTATTGATAGTAAAAACATTGAATGTAACTATCATTCTAGATTTTGAGGAGTAATTCAATGAAAAGTGCCCTTTTTGGTGTAAAAGTGGGATTGAACGCAAACTTTTGAACGGGAAGTGTAGGCTCATGCTTCTGGGTCTTGGCGGTGGCAGATGGCTTCCTCTAATCGTCCAATGTTGTTCGGCCTATTAATACCCACAAACACGACTGAACGTGGAAAGTTACCGATTGTAGAATGAGAACTAGAACGTCGGGTAAATCTGCTTTCAAAGTTAGTCGTCGATGTAAAATGGGAAACTAACCATCAAATATCGCACAGATAACAGATGGAGCGAATCCTTGGATGATACTGGGGAGCCATGCTGGGAGGCTGCTAATATGACCTGTCTAAGATACATAATACGAATGCGATGCACCTGTACCGCAACCAAAAGTATACCTGGCTTTGTAGATAGAGGTATTGCCAGTACCAGACGGCCATTGGCCGCCACTGTAGGCATCTGAATCAAATCGACATCAGATTCATATTTCAAAGGTTTCTCTTTACACCTACATTCTGCCACGTGGGTTACTTTGATTGGCCTAATTGACAAGAAACTGGATACCCTTAAGGAAAATAAATACCACCTACGATTATCACCCTAAGCAAAACAATACTTCACTCTATACTTGAAGCCAGATTATCAAAAAGTTTGTTCTTCCCCTGATGACAAATTAGGTCTAATAGGTGATATCAGAACGAAAAAATATGTGCCAACGTTTAATGACAAGGATTGTCTATCGATGCCAACAGTGGCTAACACCGGGAGTCAGCCTGTACTCTTGCCAATGGCTCAGCCAACATGTCCCGTAACGTACCTCAAGAGCAGTGTACAATTTGGTGTACCTGCAGAGCATGACTCTTGAAACGGTCGTGATCCTCAAGTCGAAGTCCCGCCAGAGAAAAAGAGGGGTGGGGACAGGTAAACGGCTCGGCGTGATAGCGAAGGTGCTGATCCTGAACATGCCGGGTGAGCGAATAGGGTCTTGCATAGCATCTAGTCCGACTCTCCGGAGGCAAATGATCATCCCCTAAGCAGAAAAGACATTGGGTTCCCGGACATTGTAAAGGATAGGTGTCAAGATCGGTATCTAGAGGACACGATGTGACGTCTGCCGGGCCCTTCGGATAGACAGAGATACAGGGCTCTGGATTAACATGTTCTAGACGGCACCGTAGTCGTGGGGATTCACGTCGGCCGCATAGAGAGGCATACAGTCTGATGATCTTAGAACTATTTTCCACCTGCTGTTGAGGAGATGTAGGCAGAGACCGGGGGAAGAGTAGTCTTATAAGATCCTCACGTTCAAGGAAGCGGAATGGCTGTTCATCAGGCCTGGGGGGTTCTGGGTTGCCTGTGTGCTGATTCTGAAGGCAGATCACTCCAAGAGTCTCAAAATATTGCTTCCGTGATTGTTCAAAGACTGCCCTTAGCTTTCGCTTAAAAAGGGCATTATGTTCTCGTTTTAATTGAGCATGATGGTCAAGTTCTGCTTGTAATTTCAGATCGTGTTGAGCATTCCTTGTCGCTTGTGCAAGCGAGCGATAGCGATTTATGATGGTCTGCGTTTGGGAATCAAGCATTCTTCTAGCCTCGATAATTTCGGTGTCTTCTTGCACTTGATGGCGGTGTGCAGGTGTAGGCTTGGTAGGGGCGTTAGGATCTCGTGTAAGAGACGTGTGGCCGATCAGCTTCATGGTTGATTTATCTGATGGTGTTTCAAGGAAGGCAGACACAATGTCAGTGTCAACAACCTCGTTCCGGTAGCTGCGTTCGTGGATTGAACCATTCACATGGCCCATCGCCTGGCTACGGACTCCCTCTACCCTTGATCAGAAAGGCTCAACAGGCTAATCGAATCAAGATAAACACTTACCAGGAAGCACCGCTGCAGCTGCACGACGAAGCGTCTTAAATTCAAATGGTTCCTTCAATCCAAACGATTTTCCCAGCCGCAGATTCCAATTTGCCATCTGATGGTATTGTGTGGCCAGTGTTGGTGAGGTCTCAAGGTTTCCTTTCACATCACGAACCGTCCGACGGAACACGGGAGTTTGTTTCCACTCCGCAGCCCATTTAATGGGCACGGATTGAAGGCGATCGGGGATTTTGATTCCATAGATATCCTCGGGTTCACGGATCCATTCACTTACGAAGGCACCATCCTTGAATGCTATTCCGCAAATCGCTTTGACTAGACAGAAGGCCGGGGTATCATGGCGCTCGGTAAACTTGATCTTCGGCCTAATAACCTTGGTGAGTGATGAAGTTGATTCCCTTTAGTAGACAAACTTACGGGTTTCCACGATTGCGTCTCCCCTTCAAAAGTCGCAACTAGACTAACATTCCCAGTTTGACGCCGCCTGGCTAGTCGGGATCTCGGAGAGCAAATAGTTCAATGTCTCTGTACTCCACTGCTTGGTTCTGTCTAAGATAACCGCTAGACTCTACAATGGTTCCGGCACGAGCGGTAGTTGAGGCACAGAAGATAATCATGGTCGCATGTTGGAGTCGTTGTCGTTCACCGGGATAGTATTCATCACTGCTGACCCAATGGTAGTGAAGGATAGCAAGTACATCATCAGTATTCATAACTGCTCGAAATCGGCCAGTCTCCTCAAGTTCAAATTGGTCAATCAGAGTTCCATAATAAACTGCATTTCCCATGAGTAAGCCAAACAATAGAAAATGCATGGTGTTACTCACATTCTTCATGTCCATCTTAATAGCTTCACTCATGGTAAACCGTGTGTGATATTTGACGGCGACCCTCCAGGCTTTGCCGAAGGTGAAGAGTGACGATGATTTCGTAAATCTGGAGATCTGACAGCTCCATTCCAAAAAGGTTCTAACGATTTCAAAGGATAAACCATTCTGGCAGACTGTGATAGGATCGGAGCTGGGGAAGTAGCTAGACTCGGCATGAACCTTCTGACAGAACCTAACTTCTTGCGTGAGGATAAAGGTAGAATGTAAAGGCTGATGAAGAGAGAGAACTTACTGGGTCCAGCGTTTCCAGGCACCTGTCATTAAAATAATGGTGCCGTCGGCGTACGCAGGCGCTAAGGGTTGACTACTTTCGTCGAGCTGCCCGATCAGCTCCGTGAATGGTTTATGAGACCTTTGAGGTCTTTTGGTTACCCGATTTTCACTGTTGAGCTTCGAGATCCCCATAGTTTACTCTGACGTCTAGTGATTCAGATGTTCAAGTGAGCAATCTAAGAAGCGCGATTGTAAAGATGCCCTTTTTACAGAAGGGACTGCTCACTAATACTACAAGGTAGGGGCTCGAGGGGGGTGTATTTGTTATCCCGATCCAGACCCCTGTAGCAAGTGCACGGTTACTCCAATTCCCTCAGAACGAGGCACAGGAGCGGTTGGCGCTTGGGAGAAACCACTCTTAGCGTACGTGCAGAGGGTGGGAAAAGCAGCAATAATGAACTGCCAAAATCAGCACCCTCTGCACCCAGACATCGAGATACTCCGTACGTCCATCAACTTCCACACTCTCATTGTCCCTTGTCTGTATTTCCAGCAGAAAACCCCCTTCCACCACTTCCCCCCGAACCCCTCCGCGCAGCATTACCGCAACACCTGGACGATGTCGCACAGGCCCACCCCCGCCGCGATATCGACCCACCTCCGCGCGCTATACCGCTCCCTGCTGCGCGAACTGCCCCCGACCGGCAGCCTCTCGCACCGCAGCGCGCTCCGCCACCGGCTCCGCAGCAGCTTCAGCACCACCACCACCACCACCACCAC